>NW_019385499.1:234149-242270 GCF_000671375.1 Centruroides sculpturatus | reverse complement strand
ACGTGAATGGTGTTTGTATGTGGTGGTAGCCCCAAGTCTCCATTTGTGCATAGGGGTGGTTGCGTCTCGATAGCTATAAGGGTGCGGGAGATATGAGGCTGAAAGTGGTTGAAAGTGGCTTTCTATTTCGAATGTTTTGTTCGAATTAAATTCAAACATAAAATTCGAATATTGGTTCGATTTATAGAACGATTGTAGACGTTCCAAAAACGTTGAAAATAGTTCGTTTGACTTGACGTGAACAGGAGACGTTCAGAAATAGAATCGGGACTAGGTCTCTAATTAGTCTAGGAACGGGGGACCTAATTCTTGCATTCTGTGAAAACGGGTAAGATTGGCTATAATGTAATTATCTTACTATCTAATCTACTATACTAATCTATCGTTACTTTTTAAAAACCCAGCGAAGCGGGTCCTTGCAGCTAGTATAAATATAAAAATAGACGTGTGTGTGTGTGTGTGTGCTTATATTTCACTCTGCAGCCGAAACTACACATCGTACATGAATGATATTTGTGTGTTGTAGTAGTCCAAGTCTCCCATCGTGCACTATGGTGATGGCGTATCGATAGCTATAAGGGTGTGGGAGATATGGGGTTGAAAGTGGTTGACTTCTAAAATGTGTTACAATGGAGGGGTCAACAATGGAAGTGTTAACAATGGAAATGTTGAGTAACAAAGGAGGTGTTAAGATAAAACGACGTGCAAGATTTATTGGCACATATAAGTATTTTTGCGTTTTTGCGGGAAATCGAACATATTTTTAGTCCCATGTAAAAATTTTCTAATTAGTCTGGAAACCAGGAATTTAATTCTTGCATCCTGTGAAAACGGGTAAGATTGGCTATAATATAACCTTAATCTTAAATGTTTTCGAATAATCGAAAATGTTTTGGAATAGTCGAGGACCGTTATGTGTGAGTAGGAGAGATGGCTTTTGGAGACGTGTGACGCATACGCTTCAGTTGATTTTTCATAAGTAAAAGTGTACGAATAACAGAAAAAAGTAGAAAGTGAAAAGAGAAGTGTGAAAAGTAAAAATATACAAAACAATGCCAAAGCGTAAGAAGAATTTTTGCAGTCTGGAATCATATCTCAAAGACAAAAGATGGCGCGGAGAAATGAAACCACAGAAAAAAAGAAGTACATTTAACATTGCTACGAGAAAATTATCAACGAAACAGAAATAATCAGACAGAAGAGCAAATTGAAAATTATAGGGAAACACATCGAATCAAAGAAAAATTATGTAGAGGAAAAGAAACAGTCTTTTATATATAAATANGCCCCTAGCTATTATTTAAATTTAAATTAACAATATATATTATTTTATATTTTTACAGTAGGTTACTGAGAAAAATTTATTTAAACGTTACTAACGTTTTTGGCCAAATCGATTGACCATCCTCAGGTTAATTGAAAAAAAATAACGATGAATATAAATAGAATATATAAATTCAAATACAGAATTTGAGATTTTACGGAACTGTTATTTTTCTGTACTTTCAATTGCTCTATCTATTTTTTTTTAAAGCTTTTATTTTGCTTTGAAGTGTATTGTGAAATGGATAAAGATGGGGGTGGATGGACGGTAAGTTCTTTCATAATTTATTTTAAAAAAATTACAGAAAATAAATTTATAATCGCAGTAAAAGTTATTTATTTATTTTTAAGTTAATTGAGGGAATAGGTGATTTTGGATTCCGTGACGATTACTCCTATTGAAATTGGCATGATTATTCGCGAGGTTTTGGTGTCTTGGATACAGAATTTTGGTTAGGTAAATATATTACGTTAATTAAAATTATATTCCTAAAGACGTTAATATAATTGTTAAAAATAATAAACATTTTCATTTAAGTCTCGATCAAATGCATTCTTTAACTAAACAAGGAAATTACGTTCTGAGAATTAATATGAGAACTCAAAGTGGAAGTTACGTTCATGCTCTTTATGGCAATTTTGCTATAGGAAGTGAAGAGGAAAAATATCCATTGAATTATGATGTGTATCTCTGAGGTGAAGCAGGTAAATTATTATTATTATTATTTTTTAAATTTAATGTTGAATGTCTTGTCTTGGTGCATGAACTTCTATGCTATATCGCCCCCTGGTAAAGTTTGACATAGTTGCCATGTAATAGTAGTTGTATGCGTTTACAATGGTCGTTACGCGGGGGAATAATGCCTTCCGGCAGGTGTTTTAAGAGTAACCGGCCCTATTCAGGCGTTACAGACCCGGAAATCCACGCGGCCAGTCCATAGGCCAGGCGCGAACCCACGAACAACTATTAATGTTCGGTGGTTTTATCCACTCGGGTGGTGGTGAGCATGAATGTAATAAGACCAAAATGATTTTAGACTTTAGCTTTTTGACAATTAGATCATGTTAAAGAATAATCCATTTTGGGTGCGGCCAGATCCACATTGGGATGGCCGTGACTTGAGGAATAATGTGAGGTTTGCCGACTGAATGCGTTATTCAGGATTGTCACGCGGTCACGACTATCGTGTGGGAGTGAAAAAACCTCTCAGAGATAAGTTCCTCATCGTTACACCGTTTAATAAAAATAATAATTTCTTACAAAATTTCTTTGAACAACGGAGTATCACCGCACAGAAAGCGAAGATTAAGTCCGAATGTTCAAGTTTTCTTTTCCTTCCTTATCGCGGAGACAGCGAAGCAATCGTAGGCACAACTTCAGGAGATTCTAGTCCTATAGACTTGGGTGGCACAGGACGACACACCAAAGGAGGTTTGTTTTCACGAACGGACCACCCTCGAAAAATTTGATAAGATTTATCGGCCCGTTCCGATTCAATTCTGGATTCCATAGAAATTCTGTCTGTCGCCATAACTGACTCAAGATGAAATTATAATCTGTCTCGAGTCTGAGGAAAATAGTCGAAATTTAGTGTGTACATATACACTTAATTTTGTTTTTTTACAGGTAATGGTTTGTATAGGGAAAGATATGAAAGATTTAGTACATATGATGATTACAAGAGAAAAACGTGGCTATCTGATTGTAATAAATATAAAAGAGGAGGATGATGATATGATAAAACATGTTTTAATAAAGTTTTGAATGCGAAGAATTTGCGATATCACTGCGGATGGGGAATGTTATGGTACGAAAAAGATAAAGATACTTTTTATTAACTGTCGGCAATTGAAATGAAAATTCGACAAAAATTATAAGAAATTAGCGAGGTTGCGGCCGAAGTTTTCATCTTTAAAACGTGAACATCGAACGTCGAGCGCCGCGAAATTGCGCCCGATTTTTATCAAACTTGGCGCATTACTGCAACAAAATGAGAGAAATTTCTGGTTAAATTCAGAAAAAATCCATTAAACGTTTACATAATTATTACAAATAAACACAACAATCTACATTTATGTGAATAGATGGCGACACAGTGCTCTGGTAGTACACTACGCATATAGAATAAATTACACGCGCACAAACGTCTATAGAAGGGTAGATACAATAGAGATAGAAAGGGTCATTTATTTTAGACCATAGTGGATTCATCATTAATGGGGTGGCCAAGTAACGAGGTACAGGTCTGGACGTATCCAGGATTGATCTCTTTCTCGCTTTCTCTTAACACTTCCATTGTTAAGGAATACACTTCTTTCATCCCCACGTGGTACCCTACTACCAAGAACATCCAGGAAGAGCTAAAGGACGTTCTCGTTTTGCCAACCCTCTCACCTCCCCTCCTGTCGATGACCCTCCACGAAGATAATTAACATTATGGGTTGCTTGTAGTTAAGTGGTTGTTATTTAGTAGTCTATTGATTTACTTTTATATGTTTTATTGTTGTATTTTTGTTGGATGTTTTGTGCTTTTAGTTTTTTTGTTAGTTTATCTTTATTAACACTGATATGAGTGTTCATTTGCTGTCGGTTCACCCTGCTCCTGTAAGAAATAGGAGTTGTTATTATTATAATGGGTATTGGAATGTGTAATGGTTTTTTGGTATTAATAGGTCCACATCCTCTGCTCTATAAGTGTAGTTTAATTATAAAGGGATGTGTTGAGTATAAATTTAGATTTTAATTTTATTTAGTTTAATTAGGGTTTAAGTTAATTATAGGTGCTACACCTTTGCCCCGAGAGGGGTAGTTAATTGGTTGTAGCTTTATAATCTAAGTTAGTGTTTATAGGTTATTTGGTGGCGCCCTTCTGCCTTATGTTAATAGGACAATTTTTAATTGGGTGTCTTATCTTTAATTTAATTTTAAGGTTTTTTATTTTAACTAATTAACATAGTAACTAGTGTAATTGATGTGTATTTTTCGGGTTTTATTTTTGGTATAAGGGCAATTTTAATTGACACCTTGTTGTGTCATGCTTTATGCCTTTTTGTAAATTGTTAAATTAGGTTATTTCTTCTTTTGGTGTGTCTCTAGTATTATTTGGTATTGTTTTATTTGTTGGTGGGATTATTTATTGTTGCATTTAATGATATTAGGTTTATTATTTTTTTTATGTTTGTATCTACTATTAATACTTACCTTGTGTTTTAGTATTGTATTAACACTCGATTATGTCTAATTGAATATAGGTTGGGCTTTAATTATGTATGTATTCTGTCCCTTCCGTACAGTTTAAAACCTTATTTAAAATCTACATCAAATTTAAACATCTTTTATGTAATTATAAATAGTTATTAATATGATGCATCTTTACACATGATCAGTTTTGAGTTAAAACAATTCATTATTATTATTATTATAATCATTCAGAAAGGATATTTTAAAACTCTTCACTTGCGGTTGTAGTGTATGTAGACTTGATGAGTGGCCGGTTGGTCGAGCGGTCAAGGCTGCAGCGTATCGCTCTGGGTGACCCGAGATCGAATAACCGGACGAGTCAAATAATCCCCAGGAATTTTTCGGAGGGGTGGTCCGTTCGGATATTTCGGGCCCCGTTCCTCACTACCCGGCTGCCCCATTATGGGTCTGACCGAACTCATAATGGGCTTGCCAAAAATAGGCCTTCTTAGTGCTCACAGGGTGGAAAGAGTTAAAAAAAAAAAGTGTCAGCTTGATGAAGTTCCGGTAGTGAGTGGAAAGAGAACGAAAACTTTTAATCTATATATATAAAAATGAATGTATGTGTGTGTGTGTGTCTGTCTGTCCTTCATGCATTTCCACACCGTTTATCTGATTGCCGTGAAACTTTAGAANAGAAGCTTAACTCCTGTGCCTTTTGTCGAAAATTTCTGAAATTTGTATATTAAGATATTCTGGTAACACTTGGCGTGCAAAGGACCAATATCATTACAAATTCCTCTTGAGATTTTCAAAAATACTTTAGAATTAATGAATGGTTCGACATTTTTATAATTTTATTCATTAGAAAAAGCATTATTTTAACTTTAAAAAGTTTAAATAAACCTGTTTATAATAAACATTTTTATAAAATACTCCTATCTGAAATATTTCAAACCGATTAACGTTATTACGTAACACGTGACGCAAAAATATGATTGATCGTAATACGTCACGTGTTATTAACAATATATTCTAACAATACATAACTAATTGTTAGAATGTGTTGTTGACTTTTTCTATGGTAAGTGGTTTAAGCGTAAATTTGCTGGAGAATTTCACGTTTTTCCTTCGTTTCTTTCAGATTTACCGAAGAAATTGTGATTATGTAAGTATACTTCAGGAATGTACGAGAGGCAAAGAGGGTTTTCTGTGTACCGCTTATTTAAGGCCCACTTGGGTGANAGACGGAAAAACAAAAAAATATCGTGTATCCACAAACACTCCAATAAATAAATAGAATTGAAACGACATTTTGAAATGTTTTCTGATGAAAATGAATAATAAGTTTTAATAAAAATGATAAAATGTAAATTGAATTTTATCATAACGAGTTTGCTTGAATTTCGTTTCTTCTGAGATCGCAGCAATGCGCGACGGGTAAGCTAGTCTACTTATAAAAATATGGACTTGAAGAATGTAACAGTTCCCGAATTAGGAAACATTACAACAGGGACAAAGACAGAACTTTTCGAAATGTACACAAGCTTAAAACAATAAGTACAAACTGACGTTTTACAGTTGTCGGCTTTCGTTTTCGATCTTTTACAGGATTACGAGGACAACAATTTACTTTTAATTACTCAACTTCAAGTAAAGAATAAGAAAAGGCACGGCAACTATCTGATTGCATCGTTATGCTTAATGGTCGCGTGTTTTTGCAATGTGCCATTACTACAAGAAAGTAGAGACGAATTTTTGGAACCATATATGAAACTTCTCGTGGAAGATAGCAGGGGGGTGCCGTGACATTTGATGATAGGGAAGCTGTGTTTCTGTGAGAAGCCGACTTCCAGGGGCAATCAGTCAGTGACGTCTAGGGTCCATTCGTATTCGTTTGTTCGATAAGCCAGTAAAACCGCAGACTTCTCTAAATGTATTTTTAATTAATAGATTATCTAACGCACTTAATAAATAAGCGAGTTCAATATAATTACCTCTGTATTATATTAGATTCAATTGATTCCCTATGCCCTCTAAATGCCAATTCTTGTTTCCATAACACCTACTAATTTAAATACAGTATATCTATTAGCCGTAACTTTGTATAAATTTTCAATACTTATTTTATATTGTTTACTAATGCTAAATTGTATTCCCCTTTGATTTCCAAATTGTTTCAATTTTAAGAAAGAATCGATGCGAGATTTACGATTTTCGTGTCTTTTGCCAGCTTTACTCGAATTATTTAAATAGTCAAAGCCATTCTTATTCCACACACTAATTTCATTTGAAAATAATAGGCAAGGCCGACAAAACAATTTTTGCATTTCTATGCATCCACAAAGCCATTTTACGTCTTCATAAATTTTATNTTAGTCTAGAATCGATTAATTTTATGGAAGAAAACCTTTCAAACAGCTGTAGTCTGTAAACTTCACACGTGTCGGGCTGTGATTGGCAAGGACTCGTAAGAAATCGATTCATCAAGAACGGAACGTATCTACCATGTTATAGGGGGATCGACTGTATATATATTAAAGTTATATTCTTTTTATATAAATTATATTTATTCTTATCCGTTTGTTAAATTTCCTGCCAATAGATGGCGCAACGTTAAAACGGGCAACATAATGACGATATAAATCAATTGATTTACCGAAACCGAATAGCTATTTTTGAATGCGATGCTCGATAATATCGAAGTAAGATGTAAGTGGACGTAACTGCCATAAGAAATGATATTTAAAAATAAAAATATAAATATGAAAAAAAAAAGGGTAGGCGACTCGTGGCGCGAATTAGGTCCGCACAGCTGCAATGCAAGCGTAAGGACAGAGCACCAGATCATTCCGCCACCAACGCCCACTGTAATATAGTGCATGTTTGCTCTATTTATATTTAATCTTGAGTACACTTAGCGCCATCTGTTGGTAGGAAATTTAACAAAACGTTCTTAAGTGATTATCTATTGTATATAAAAACGGAAAACCGGTTTCTGTCACTGTATGCCAAAAACGGCCACCAGGGGCGCCCTAGCTATTATTTTATATTTTTACAGTAGGTTACTGAAAAAAATTTATTTAAACGTAACTAACGTTTTTGGCCAAATCGATTGACCATCCTCAGGTTAATTGAGAAAAAATAACGATGAATATAAATCTATATCTATATCTATATCTATATATATATATTGTATATAAAAACGGAAAACCGGTTTCTGTCACTGTATGCCAAAAACGGCCACCAGGGGCGCCCTAGCTATTATTTTATATTTTTACAGTAGGTTACTGAAAAAAATTTATTTAAACGTAACTAACGTTTTTGGCCAAATCGATTGACCATCCTCAGGTTAATTGAGAAAAAATAACGATGAATATAAATCTATATCTATATCTATATCTACATATATATATAAATGGACATGTATGTCCCTATATTTCACTTTTTCGTCAAAACTACACATCGCACGTGAATGGTGTTTGTATGTGGTGGTAACCCCAAGTCTCCATTTGTGCATAGGGGTGGTTGCGTCTCGATAGCTATAAGGGTGCGGGAGATATGAGGCTGAAAGTGGTTGAAAGTGGCTTTCTATTTCGAATGTTTTGTTCGAATTT
>NW_019385499.1:225136-229645 GCF_000671375.1 Centruroides sculpturatus | reverse complement strand
CATTTTTAATATCACAATTACATTCCGAATCGCTAGCCACGATATAAGGGCTACAATTAAAAATAAAATAATAAAAACTTACTCGGTGAAATAAACTGTGTGGTGGATGTACCGGTACATACCCGGTACAAAATATTCTTCAATTGTACGAATATACTTTTAAAGAAAATTATAATTAAAATATAGCTTTGTGAAGAAACGTACATAAAAATAACATAAAATATTCTTTACTTTTTATATATTAAAACAATCAACTTAGTTAAAATGGCTCCCTACCAGTGGCTCATGAATAGAATCAGAGACGGTCTTGGTAGGTGTGCGGTGAGTGTATGCGTGGCAAATCCCCAGGGTGCCGATACCGTTCAATGTCAAATGCCTCTTTTGTCGCATCACTCAAAGGACGCGACGGGGTTGTTGTACATTTTAAACGTTTCTCACCATAGCTGTAAAAATCTAAATTTGTTAAACTTAATAGTCATTTGCTTTCTAACTAATTCGTCTTAAGACCAGGTGTTCACGGAAATTTCCAAAATTTGCAACTTTTAGTCACTTTCCTTGAACTGGAAAAATTTCTGTCTTTATTACGTGTAATATTACGAAGAAATCAGTCCCCACTGTACTCGGCTAGAGATTTGTTCGGTTAAGCTTTTGTTTAAGTAAAATTTCGGCTCTTTCAGCGGGGTTTTATTTATGTCCCTAATTCCCTAATCGCTTAATTACTTAACTACTTCTTAAGTAGACATAAGTCGAAACCGATTACTTTGTACTCGAATATTTGTAGTCTCGAAAAAAAGTGGAAAGACAAATTTTTACTTCAACGGATACATAAATCGTAAATTTAAGGAAAATAAATTTTAGAGCGTTTTCTGTACCTCGTGCATATCTCTCATTCATTAAATTTAGTTGTAAATGATGCTGTCAAAGTAACAGTTAATTTTTTAACATTGTACGAGAATTGTTCACGTTTTTTTCTACGTCCCCTTAGAGATGGGACATACGAAATCGTAATACTGTATAACCGGTTTAACATTGAAATACGTGAGTAATATAAAATCGGAGAGCGAAATAAATATATCAAATATTTTAATGGATTTTTTAAAACTCCTGTCAACTATACAGAACTATCGTTAAAACGTACCAGTAAATTCTTATCTGTTGGGTTAAGTTATAAATCTACTCGCGATTCGCATAATGGGGCGAGGGCGGCTAACAGCCCGGAATCGGTCCCGGATAGAATTGGATGAGGTATACGTGTAGCAGCCACCCGAGGTCGTAGGCTTCCACCGGCTAAACCGGGTGAGGTCGGTGTTCCGTAAAGCGCATGCGGGAATCTGGCTGTTTGGAAGCTGACGATACAGCGCTTCCACTCCGCCACTAATATTCGAATATACAATAGCGATCTTATCTTTTTTCCACGTGTAGTATAGAACTTTGTAACAAGATACATAATGCGGTTATAATAATATATTGTGCGATTATTTTCATATAATTAAAATTAATATGTACTTATTTTTTTAGAAAATACGAGAGAAGCGGCGCATACACCGCTTCTAATGACGGCACACCACTGTCTTCTGTGAAAGAAGATCTACCATACCACTCACCAATTTTACTTGGTTTCGGTTTGACAAAGTTTTAGTAAACTTTTTGCTTTTCAATTGTTTTGTTGTGTGAAGAATACCATGTTTGATCGTAAGTTAAATTCACACTATTCTGATCAGAACTTCTCCAGTTATACGCGGAATTAATGGTTGTGCTTTTATTTTGGACGTGAGAAATATCCTTAATAAAAGGGGGAAACTATATTTGTTATGAGCTAATTGTAGAGGAGAAGGTGGTATTATGGAACACTGCAGGTATTATGGAACCACCCCATTTCGAACTGATAATAAAGGCGAACTGTAGCGGAATGTGGCTGAACTGAACTAGGCAGACACCCATAGCAAGGAGAAAACGCGTTTTACTTCAGTTAAACAGTTGTCCGTATTTAATCAGCAAATTTGTTTTTTTCAAAATTCGCAAGTTTTGAATGCTAAGTGAATTTAATTATTTTTAAAATATAAATCGTGTAGTTGTAGGTTCACTGGTGCATGTATTCCGTTCCAGAGACTTAGGGGTACATATTAATCTGTGTGATGTTCACGTTTTTTAAATTTTGGTCTCGACAGACATAAGTTAATTCGAGATGGCGATGCGTGAAATACGGACCCCATTGGTGCTTTTACAGTAATATGGAACTCAACTCCTCCGAACTTTCTATTTGCAAGCAGACATTCCTCCAGAGCAATTTGTGAAAAAGACACTAGGTAGAAAGCCAATTCTTCCCGAGAATATCGAAAAAGAGCTGCTGGAATATATATTGTTGATGGAGGTCATATTTTTCTATTATAAAAGCATTTTTGCGATAAAATACATTGGAGTAAATAATTTGGTAATTATTTAACATTTTTTGTCCTTTCCTATTTGTTTTTGGCTACATTAAAGCATTTTTTTGAAAATATACAGTAAGGTTCCATATTACCACCCGATTTTCTCTAAGCCTACTTTCGGACTTTTTGTACAAAAGCCTTCAAAAACCATACTTATAGTTACACTAGCGAAAAATCCAATTAGGAACATTTAGATTACTAGTTATCAGTACTTTTCGCACAAAAAATGTGGGTGTAGTTATGATACCTTGTTTACAATTCACTAAAATATAATTGGGGTTCCATAATACCACCTTCTCCTCTATAATTTATATTTTCCGATATCCTCGTCGCCATTTTAAGCTTGTAAAGAGAACTTCTTTATCAGGTAATAAACATGTTCTCGTGCTCTTAAGAGCTAGCCCGTCTTGCCGATCATGTTGCCAGTTGTACATTAATTATATAAAAAATAATAAATTAATATACAGCAGCCCTTACTTATCAACGTTCAATTTACGAACAATTTGACCGTACGTCTAAAATTTAAATTTTACGTGGATTGTGAAGTTATGTTGCCGCTCGTTCAGATCAGTTTTTGGCCTGTAATAAATAAGTTTTTAATAAATAATAAATGCGTGTTTATTTCTAACCCACATTAATTAAACATTGCGTCTGTACATTGTGTTAATTCATTGCTTCCTGTTTGATGCAACCGTTCAGAGGTAGAAAAGAGTTGCATTACCTTCTCGGCTGTTATGACATATTATGTAAAAATAACTTTTATATTATCATAAGGCTGGGTAGAGGCAAGCCGTCAAGTAAGCAAGCAAACGAACGAACAACTTAAGAAGGAGAACAAGTTTATTAGATTATTTATTTTTATGAAATTTATGAAAAGCTGGACCTTATTTAGATGACGAAAATTCGGAAAACGTCACACTTGTTTTCGACTTTCATGTTTCTAACTTCTCTCTCGAGATTAACGAAGGATAAACAGGCAGCAGACAGGAGACGACTGTCGGAATTTATAGGTCTACAATTTTTCTAATTGCATTCCTATAATTTTTGTAGATACAAATGAAATTGACACAAATGAAAGACGATTATGTAAGGGAGGCAACATCATAATTGGAAATAATAGAATAAGCTGAAAATGATGACGATGATGATACATATATATAAGAGTAAAATCTTCATTAAGTCCTACCCACGTCGCGATATCACACATGAGCTCGTGTATATTCCCATCCCTCGACCCGTAACCACCAACATTAATTAGCGACAATGCTTTTTGTATACAAGTTACCATTTCAAATTTCGTTTCTGAATCTTTATCCCATTCTGAAATATGAATCAAAACCAACACAAAACACATATACACACATATCCACAGAATTTTTCCCGTCTTTCCATCATACTGTGATCTGGAAATTTCAAAACATGGAGATTTGTAAAATCTCGGAGAGTAAATTCCAATACATTCCCTTGTTACATATACGTAACAGCTGGGAAATTATCAGTCGATGAGATTTATTTCTTATGTTACTTTCTCTGAAATAGTCCGGCTGTAGTGCGGGTACAGTAGTGTTGTCTCCGAAATGTGAGGAGAAATCACATGGTCTTTGTTTGTACAAAGGAACGAGGAGTAAGTATAGTAAAGCATCGATTATCCGACTCAATTGGGGATTCAGTTGGTCGGATAACTGAAAAATCGGATAACCGAAAAGTAGGAAAAAAATACATTATTAGTATAGTATATTAGGATATTAGTATATCCCATGTACAGTAATTAGTTTATTAGTATATCGCTATTAACCGACTTCGCGTTGAATTTTCATCGATGTTTAGCCTAACAAATTTTTTTTAAAAATAATAATCGTCGCTATTGTATCGTTAAAAATTATTTTATTGCTCACGAAACAAACAACCACTCATAATTAGAAAATTAAGTCTCGTTTAAATACTGGCCTCCCTTCAATGGTCGAGCCGTTGATGCCAGCTAAAACACGCAAATATTTAACAAAAATAATATTAAAGTAGCCAAGATATAGCCAAATATTGTAATGCCACATCACTAGCGGACATTTGAAATTTGCCGACT
>NW_019385499.1:211919-223998 GCF_000671375.1 Centruroides sculpturatus | reverse complement strand
AAGAGAGATTTTTGTTAATTTTCAACGTTTATTTGCATAGTTTGTTACATAAAGGTTTTTTCAATTTATGTGAGTTTAAAGAGATGTCAGTGATGCTTAAAAAAGAATAAATTTAACATGAAACAGTGATTTTAAGTCTGGTTAGTCTGACTCTAAGTCTGATTAGTTAGAGTGATTAAATTAACTAGGTGTATACCGTAAAATACGTTGATTTTTGTCTAAATTTTGATTTTTGATTTCTGTAAGATTTTCTTATTTTTTATTAACACTCAATACCGAAATAATCCCGGGATCCCGGGATTGAATAAGTATAATCCCGAAATCCCGGGATTAGAAATAAGGATCGGGATCGAATTCCCTACTGCATAATACACTATATGTACAGAACAATATCTTAATTAATACGTGCTCTTTCTCTTTATTCATTCACATTCTTTGAAAGTTTTAAAATTTGCCATCTAAAATCATGGATATAGCATAATCGATTTTATAATTAGGTTACCATAAAACGTTAATTTTCTATTATGTCAATCAATATTCGCATATTTTCATTGCAGTTAATTAAAATTAAAGCAAAGCAAGAGATTAAGTATTAACCTTGAGTGGATAATAGATACGTAGAACATCGAGGAAACGAAGAGAAATTTTAATTTTATTCTTTTGAGGATACCGGTCAGTATAAGTCTATTAATTCTTCATGGAATATTCTGTTTTCGATGCAATTCATCCGTATCTGAACGTTTTACGCGTCATTGGTGTATTTATACCCAAGCGCCAGGATTATTTATGGGTTAAAGCGCTTCTGTTTAATACATACTTTATAACAATAATTTCTATTTTCGTCTTTTATCCGGATCAATTATCAAAGATTTTTAAAAATTTGCATATTGATGAATTCTGTGGCATTCCCGTTGTGTGGGATATCTACGGAACGCATTTACGCTTCTTATTATTCGGGGCACTTTTAATTTCTCCGTTATTTCTTTACCTATTTAATACAAATGCATTTCAGATAATAAATGCGATCAAAATCCTGAACGAAAACGTAAAATATGCAAAGAGAATTCACCCAAAATTACTGCATTATCAAGACTTGGTTGTAATTTATTTCAGCTTCGTCCAAGTATTTGTGTGTTTGTTATTTGGCACTTTGTACGTGTATTACAGGAACGCTTACGGATATTCTAAATTATTCTGGCAAGAAAGCTTCTGTACCTTTCATTTATTATTTGGCGTTTTCATCAACGTCAGCGTCATTTGTTATAGCGCGGGATTGTTTGGGATTCTAACTTACATCTCTATTCAATTATTGGACACATTTATTATAGATATAAAGGTAAAAATACAGAGGAAAGAAGTTAATAGCAAGACATTGCTACTGGAACTGTCGTCGATTGTATATTTCATTAAAAGCGTCGATAAAATATTCGAAACTATTGAGACTTTGTTGATAACAGTTTTCATTCCCATAATTAGCATTGTAAGTATATACATAGTACTTTACGTATCGATTACGTACGAATCTCTGTTGATATGCTTTGCGTTTTTTTGGCTGTTGACTGTTACAGTAATAGACTTTCTATACTTGACAAGAATTCCTTCGAACGTAAGTTACTTTCATTTTACAGCAAATTTGTGAATTGTCTGTCTCCCAACCTTATAAATTGTTTAACGAGAATTATATAATTAATTCATTTTAGATGGAACGGTTTTTCACCTGCATAATGGACATTTATTTCCTTGACGATGACAATAACAAAATCGTAAATATTCTTTCATAATTTCAAAATTGAATATTTTACTTCGATTGTCATTAAAAAAAAGTCTGATTTTTATTACATTTTAAATCAGAACTCGCGTAACGACAGCACAATGAAATGTGTTTTCTTTGTTTTCAGACGGAAGTATTAATGTCCATATCGAGAGCCGAAGTGGGATTCAGAAGCAACAATTTCTTTTTCTTCGAAAAGCAAGCGGTTTTAAGTGTAAGTTTAATATCTCATATACTATATTATAATAAGGTTTATTGTTTTTATTGTTGTTTAATTATATAGAAAACGTGTTGTATAAAAGCAGTTTTTTTTAATAAAAAGTGTATTTTGTTTCAGTACACTGTCGAATTCATCACACAATTAATTGCATTTTTGACGTTAAGAAGTAAATCTATCATAAATTAGAACGTATCCCACCGAATATTTCTCTGGTTCGACTGAGAGATAATAAATGAAAAATTCAGTTCGATGCTCCTTGCCAACTGCAGCAATATTGCAGATTTTGAAATTAGACGTGACGTTCATATTGTGAAATCAACAGTGATTTTACGTCATCATTTTCAATGCCCGTATCTCGAGAGAGTTGAGGTTGGATTAGATTTTCGACGACTTCGATCTACTGCAAAGGAATTCAAACGTTAAGTAGATTGTAAGAAAGTTCTTTGTTAATTATTATGGATTCATCAAAATGCAAAAATGCATTTTACTGTGAAGGAAAAAACTGGAATGCTTTTATGAGTTACGACAACGCAATTTTTCCATGCATTTAGAGTTTCTTTTAACTTCACACAGGACGAACAATGCTCAGTTATAGAAAATGACTATTCGAGACAATTGAAAAACAAGGGAGATAACTATATCTTGTCATAGCAGGAAGCAGTTGGCAGTAATTAACAGCCGTCTCGTCTGCAACTGCGATAAAATATTGGAAAGAAGAGTTAAGAAAACTGTTTAATATATTTTAAAGCATTTCGTTTATAATCATTAATTAAATAATATTAAACACAGGAGAATGGCATTGCTGTCACATAAGTGGGAGTCACATTTGTAGGGAAGTGGAATACCAAACGAATGTCATCCCATTGTTCTTAAATGTTCACTAGCAGAAAAAAAATACTGTAGGCCTACATAAACTTTGCACCGTTCTCAGCAAAACCTGTGTTCGTTGCACACAGAATAAAGAAATTCTTTCGGCTTCGGCTAAACATGCATGTAAATATGTTGATCTGAGATAGAAATTCCAACATTGTAACAAAGTCAAAGCCGAACCCGATGTGCTTATCGCACTTTTGTGCTCGGAAGGAAAATGTAGAAGATCCGTGTTCATCGTTGTGATTTTCTAATATACAAGATGTGTAATAGATAAAGGTTTATACTACTACAATTACTTTAAAACTCATTTTCTATAATGGGAAACAACAATTTTACTTTTTAATTGTTTATTAGGGTATACATCTCATCTACTACGTTTGTACGTTTTAACACGAGTAATAGATAAGAGAAAATACATAGATAATAGTGATATACAAATAGAACGAGTAAATGCACTTAGTACTGGGATATCAGTTATCAAATTACTGTATACTTTAATAGATATGAGAGAATTGTTTTTTATGTAGAGATTATAAGTAAAATATTGTATGTATAGGCGTTATTGTTGTCAAAATATTAAGTGTTAATAAAACAGTCGATATCTTGTCTGATTAAAAACCGTATTTTACTGTATTATTTTCGAATAAATCCCCTGAAATAAATCACGTAGTGACGTCTGAAAATATTGTCTACAGAAATTATAGAGAACAAAATGTTACACCTTAATCTCTTTACATAAGCCGTAGTCTGGTTTAAAATAAGCGGTTTGTGAACGGGAATATAGGCGATATCTAACAAAAATTTCTTGTTGTATTTAGTACGTAGAATTTCCAGATACATTGTAGCTAGTATTTCATTCTATTGTAAATTGTTTGTTTTTTAAAAAGTCTAGCAACGATTTAAATAACTTTCCCGGCGAAAAACACCAAGACACACTAGCATAAAAGTGAAAACGTGCAGCGCCATTTGTTATGAGATTTTTTTTAAATAGTAGTTATATTATTAAGTTGTATGAAATAACAAAAAGGTTAATTCATCAATGTCTATTAAGATCCTATTATGCTTTATATATAAAACGAGTTTATACACAAATATTGTGATACTCTTGCAAGATAAAATCATACAAGGAGCCAAGTCACTCATTGTTTAAGAAGTTTCATTATTGTCTTTTGGTTTGTCAAAGGCCTGCGCCTCATCAGTCTGGCCTGATTTGACATTAGAATACGTTCAACGGAATCATTAATCATTAAAATTACAAAATGATTTTATAAAAAGTATACATTATGTACAGAGAACGTATAAAAATAAAGTAATCAAGCATCAATATTACAAAGTGACTTGATGAATTACGATATAATACAAGCAATAAAATGTAAAAACAACGGTAAACTGTAGTTAAAATTAAACACCAAAATTAACATTAATACTAAAATGCAAATATTAAAACATAAATACCTTTAATAATGTGAAAATGACAATAATCATTCGGATTTAAAATATATTAAAACAATTATGGAGAACTAAAGAATGCGGTTAATATAAATTACGTATATTGTGGGATTCTTCCTCAATATCGAATTTTTAGCCAGGGTGGATTAGTTAGCACAGGTGAGTATCGCATTAGAGTCGGTTAAATCGGAGTCATATATAAGTAGACAATCAACAACGTATCTATTATAAAAAATTATACCTCTTATAGTGTTTAGAACATTACCTGGCTGAATCATACAAAGTTCATCAACTTTAGGACCAATACAGGAGTCCATAAATATACCACGGTCACAATTCAGATTATGTAAAGTATTAATAATGAACTGCTTTGTAATAGAAGGGTACATGTTTTTGACGTCAAGACTCATTATTCTATAGCAGTAATATTTTTAATATTAGTTAGTAGTTCTTCAGAGTATGAATCATAAGGTATTTCAATGTAATTATCTGATTAGTAATATTATTTAAAACTGACTTGTATTTATTAAATTCAACAGCACTAATTGTTCAGTTTTATTAGTTTGTAAAATAATTAAATTAAATATATTTTTAAGGACTAAATGTTCACATTTCATTATTTTAGGGCCACTGTAATCAAGTGTTTTAATGACTGAATTTTTTTCATTTAGTGGAATATTACAATTAGAATAATTAATTAATTATTTTTCCAGTTAAATTTTTGTGTTATTGTTGGTTATTCTAATTTTATAACTAGTTTATTATATATTAAAATAGTAGCCTATAACTATCTCTAAGATTAAAACTAAATTTAAAATTACTATATTTTTTTCTTAAGTTTTAGCTTTCATATTCTTATTCTTTATTCCTTATGTATAAAGACAGATTATATATTTAACTGATTAATATTATTTATTGCATGTTTCTGCTTTGTTTTCGTAATAGATGTTGGTAAACAGTGTTGGAAGTTATCGTCTTCATATATTTTAAATCCGAGTGATTATTTTTATATTCACATCGTTAAAGGTATTTTTGTTTTCATTTTTTAAAGTTAATTTGGTATTTAATTGTAATTACAGTTTACCTTCGTATTTTAGATTTTATTATATTGTAATTCACCAAATAACTGGTGAATTACACTGGTAATGTTGATGGTTGATTACTTTATTTGTCTACATAATGTATAAGTTTTATAATTAATTTTAATGATGAATTATTCTGTTGTACTGTACGTATTCTAATGTCAAATCAGGCCAGACTGATCAGGCACAGGCCCCAAATGCACCTTTCTTTCTTTCAGTAGATAGTAGTTCATATGAAGTCTTATGGCTGTACACCTTTACCCGAGAGACTTGCGGGTGATCGCAATGCGACCGAAGAGTCGGCCTTACGGAATGGCCTAATCGCTCTCGAAAAAAGAATGCCTTCCGGGAGGACTTTAATGGGAAACTAGTCCACATTCAGGCGTCACTGACACGGAATAAACCCGGAAACTCTATGCTACCAGCCCGTCTGAGCAGGCGCGAATCCACGACGGAACTCGCAGTGTTCAGGGTCTAGTCCACTCAAGTGCGGGGGCGAAGACCGCTCAGCCACCAAATGCACCTTTGACAAACCAAAAGACAATAATGAAACTTCTTAAACAATGAATGACTTGGCGCCTTGTATAATTTAATCTTGCAAGAGTATCACAATATTTGTGTATAAACTCGTTTTATATATAAAGCATAATAGGATCTTAATAGACAATGATAAATTAAGCTTTTTATTATTTCATACAAATTAATAACATAATAGTTATTTATTAAAAATATCTGATAAGTATGGTGTTGCACGATTTCACTTTTATGCTAGTGTGTTTTGGTGTTTTTCGCCGGGAAAGTTACTTAACTCGTTGCTAGACTTTTTTAAAAAACAAACGATTCACAATAGAATAAAATACTAGCTACAATGTATCTGGAAACTGTACGTAGTAAATACAAGTAATTTTTGTTAGATATCGCTTATATTCCCGTTCACAAATCGCTTATTTTAAACCAGACTACGGCTTATGTAAAGAGATTAAGGTGTAACATTTTGTTCTCTATAATTTCTGTCGACAATATTCTCAGACGTCTCTACGTGGTTTATTTCAGGGGATTTATTCGAAGATAATACAGTAAAATACGGTTTTTAATCATACAAGATATCGATTGTTTTATTAACACTTAATATTTTAACAACGATAACGCCTATACATACATTATTTTACTTATAATCTCTACATAAGAAACAATTCTCTCATATCTATTAAAGTATAATTTGATAACTGATATCCCAGTACTACGTGCCTTTACTCGTTCTATTTGTACATCACTATTATCTATGTATTTTCTCTTACTATTACTCGTGTTAAAACGTACAAACGTGGTAAATGAGATGCCGACTCTAATAAACAATTAAAAAGTAGAATTGTTGTTTCCTATTACAGAAAGTGAGTTTTAAAGTAATTGTAGTAGTATAAACCTTTATCTATTACACATCTTGTATATTAAAAAATCACAACGATGACACGGATCTTCTACATTTTCCTTCCGAGCACAAAAGTGCGATAAGCACATTGGGTTCGGCTTTGACTTTGTTACAATGTTGGAATATCTATCACAATTCATCATATTTATGTGCACGTTTAGCCGATTCCGAAAGAATTTCTTTATTCTGTGTGCAACGAACACAGGTTTTCCTGGGAATTGCTATCGGTTGCAGTGTTTTCGAATGGTGCAAAGTTTATGTGCAGCTTTTTCCGCTGGTGAACAATTAAGAACAATGAGATGACATTCGTTAGGTACTCCACATTCCTAAATTGGGACTCCTAGTGATGTGACAGCGATTCTATTGTCCTGTGTTTAATATTATTTAATTAATGCTTATAAACAAATCGTTTTAAAACATATTAAATAGTTTTTCTTAACTTTTTTGCGCAATATTTCATCGTAGTTTAAGACGGAAGGGGAGTCAATTCCTTTCAATTCCTTCGCGTCAGGAGACGATACAATTTTCTCTCATGTTTTTATTTGTTTGTAGTAGTAGTAGTTGTAGTTTTCTTTTACTCTTTTCGCCCTGTGGGCACTAAGAGGGCGTCTTTTTGCAGGCCCTTTATGGGTTCGGCCAGGCCCACAATGGGGCTGCCGGGTGGTGAGGAACGGGGGTAGTAGCAGTAGCAGTAGTAGTTGTCTAGTAGTAGTTATTTTCTATAACTGAGCATTGTTCGTCATATGTGAAGTTAAAAAAAACTCTAAATGCACGGAAAAATTGCGTTGTCGTAACTCAAGACATCCCAATTTCTTCTTTCACAGTAAAATGCGTCTTTGCATTTTCATGAATCCATAACGATTAACAAAGAACTTTCTTACAATAAACTTAACGTTTGAACTCCGTTGAAAATCCGTTCAAATCCGTTGAAAATCTACTCCAGCCTCCACTCTCTCGAAATATGGGAATTGAAAATGATGACGTAAAGTCACTGTAGATTCAACAAAATAGGAACGTTAAGTTTAATTTCGAAATCTGCAACATTGCTGCAGTTGAGATGGAGCATCGAAGTAAATTTTTTATTTATTTCTCTCAATTGAACCAGTGAAATATTCGGTAGGATACGTACTAATTTATGATAGATTTACTTCTTATCGTCAAAAATGCAATTAATTGCGTGATGAATTCGACAGTATACTGAAACAAAATACATTTTTTATAGAAAACTGCTTGTATAAATAATACAATATATGTAAACAATAGTAGAATTATAAAATAGTATATAAGATCTTAAACTTACACTTAAAACCGCTTGCTTGTCGAAGAAAAAGAAATTGTTGCTTCTGAATCCGACTTCGGCTCTCGAAATGGACATTAATACTTCCGCCTGAAAACAAGAAAACACATTTCATTGTACTGTCGTTACGCGAGTATTGATTTAAAATGTAATAAAAATCAGACATATTTTACTAAAAATTGAAGTAAAATATTCAATTTTGAAATTATGTAAGAATATTTACGATTTTGTTATTGTCATCGTCAAGGAAATAAATGTCCATTATGCAGGTAAAAAACCGTTCCATCTGAAATGTGTTAATTACATAATTCTCATTAAACAATTTATATGGTTTGGAGACATACAATTCACAAATTTTGTGTAAAATGAATGTAACTTACGTTCGAAGGAATTCTTGTCAAGTAAAGAAAATATATTACTGTAACAATCCACAGCCAAAAGATTGCAAAGCATATCAATAGAGATTCGTACGTAAACGATACGTAAAGTACCAAATATATACTTACAATGCTGATTATGGGAATGAATGCTGTTATCAACAAAGTATGATAAGTTTTGCATATTTTATCGATGCTGTTAAAAAAATGTACAATCGACGACAGTTCCACTAGCGATGTCTTGCTATTAACTTCTTTCCTTTGTATTTTTTCCTTTATGTCTATAATAAATGTGTCTAACAATTGAATACAGATGTAAGTAAGAATCCAAATGAATCCCGTGCCGTAACAAATGACGCTGACGTTGATGAAAATGCCGAATAAAAAATGAAGAGTACAGAAACTTTCTTGCCAGAATAGTTTAGAGTATCCGTAAGAGTTCCTGTAATACACATACAAAGTGCCAGCTAACAAACACACAAATACTTGGACGAAGCTCGAATACATTACAACGAAGTCTTGATAATGCAATACTTTTGAATGAGTTTTCTTTAAGCATTTTACGTTTTCGTCCAGGATTTTGATCGCCTTTATTATGTGAAATGCATTTGTATTATACAGGTAAAGAAATAACGGAGAAATTAAAAGTGCACCGAATAATAGGAAGCGTGATTGGGTTCCGTAGATATCCCACAGAACGGGAATGCCACAGAATTCGTCAATATGCAAATTTATAAAATTCTTTGATAATTGATCCGGATAAATGACGAAAATAGAAATTATTGTTATAAAGTATGTATTAAACAGAAGCGCTTTAACCCATAAATAATCCTGGCGCTTGGGTATAAATACACCAATAATGCGTAAAACGTTCAGATAAGGACGAATTGCATCCAAAAGAGAATATTCCATGAATACGTTTGGTTGCTTTTCTATTAATTGTTAATCTGTGAAAAAAAGACTAAAATTATGTCTTGGTCTCCTCGATGTTCTTGGTATTTTCTCTATTCACTATCCCATAATATATCACTAAACACTCAGAGGTAATTTCTTAATTTGTTTACATATTAATTGCATATATTGATTGATATAATGGAATATTAACGTTCTTAATGGTAATATAATTTTAAAATCCATTATTTTATATTTATCATTTTGGATGGTGAATGTTAAAAGGTTCAAAGAATGCAAGCATGAATAAAGAACACGCATTAATTATAGATAATGTTGTAGTACATCACAACTATAGACCATCATTTATAAAATTGATATTAGTCTGGACATTTTCCAGACCGATTCCCTAAAAGCAGTTCGTCGCTTTCCATAGAAATAGGCTTAATATTTTTTATGATCCCAGAATTTCCTTATTATTAATATTATAATCATTCAGAAAGGATATTTTAAAACTCTTCACTTGCGGCTGTAGTGTAGACTTGATGAGTGGCCGGTTGGCCGAGCAGTCAAGGTTTCCGCTGACCGCTCAGGGGTCCCGGGGTCAAATTCCTGGGGATTATTTGACCAGGAAGGGTCAAATAATCCCCAGGAATTTTTCGGGAGGTGGTCTGTTCGGATATGTCGGGCCCCATTCCTCAACACTCGGCTGCCCCATTGTGGGCCTGGCCGAACTCATAATNGGTATTTTCTCTATTCACTATCCCATAATATATCACTAAACACTCAGAGGTAATTTCTTAATTTGTTTACATATTAATTGCATATATTGATTGATATAATGGAATATTAACGTTCTTAATGGTAATATAATTTTAAAATCCATTATTTTATATTTATCATTTTGGATGGTGAATGTTAAAAGGTTCAAAGAATGCAAGCATGAATAAAGAACACGCATTAATTATAGATAATGTTGTAGTACATCACAACTATAGACCATCATTTATAAAATTGATATTAGTCTGGACATTTTCCAGACCGATTCCCTAAAAGCAGTTCGTCGCTTTCCATAGAAATAGGCTTAATATTTTTTATGATCCCAGAATTTCCTTATTATTAATATTATAATCATTCAGAAAGGATATTTTAAAACTCTTCACTTGCGGCTGTAGTGTAGACTTGATGAGTGGCCGGTTGGCCGAGCAGTCAAGGTTTCCGCTGACCGCTCAGGGGTCCCGGGGTCAAATTCCTGGGGATTATTTGACCAGGAAGGGTCAAATAATCCCCAGGAATTTTTCGGGAGGTGGTCTGTTCGGATATGTCGGGCCCCATTCCTCAACACTCGGCTGCCCCATTGTGGGCCTGGCCGAACTCATAATGGGCTTGCCAAAAATAGGCCCTCTTAGTGCCCACAGGGTGGAAAAAGTTGAAAAAAAGTGTCAGCTTGATGAAGTTTCGGTAGTGAGTGGAAAGAGAACGAGAACTTTTAATCTACTTATAAAAACACGGACTTGAAGAATGTAACAGTTGCCAAATTAGGAAACGAGACAACAGGGACAAAGACATAAATTTTCGAAATGTACACAAGCTTAATACAAAAGTACAAACTGACGTATTACAGTTGTCGGCTTTCGTTTTCGATCTTGTAACAGAATTCCGAGGACATCAATTTACTTTTAATTACAGGTAGGCCTCGGTTTACGCCGCAGTTCCGTTCCTACAAAAGCCGGCGCAAATCGAATCGGCGTAAAACGAACCCGTATTTACAGTGAGGTATAGAGTTAGGTTCAACATAAGTGAAAAATAAGCTAATAATTTTGTTTATTAATACAATATAATACAAAATACATATACATTTTTTTAATTTTTAAAATGTATTTTATCATAAAATAAAGTTAAATGTTTTTATTTAAAAATTTTAGTTTCGAATTTCTTACATTTTTCGGAAAAAAGTATCCATCTTTAATTGTTTACATTTTTGATTTCTTTCATTAAGAATTTCGGAATATGGTCGAATATGATGCACTTCGCTCCCAACATTGTCTAACTCACAAACTTCATCCGTCAAACTTTCCTTAGTTGAAAGGATACGTTAACCCGACGTAGAGCTACGGATGAGCGAAGACACTGATTGGTCGACCACTGGTTGCCGTAGCGCGTATATAAAGTCACTTTGAGCGTGAAAATTCAAGGTGGCTAAGAAGAGATAAATATCGTCTGGCCAACGAGAAGTAAATTTGTCTCACTAACGATAATGTGATCGCCGGAAGTGCTATTGCGTTGTAAGGTGTGTGGCGACAGCTTTGGCGATAAATTCCAAAGCCACCACAAGGGGGAACCCCTGAACTGTACAAACCTGACCTATGACATCACACATTCTTGTTGGATTTGGACCTCTCCAGACGCGTGTAGTATCGTTCCGTGTTTTAACCTGTACAGTCGCGCCATAATTCATATATAGAATAAATGTTAATATTTTATTGTATGTGGCCTGGTTTGCAATGATTAATTTCACACAAACTGGTGACCACAAGGTGTTTTCCTGAATGAACTGATATGGGATACATTCATTGGTGCTATGAATTCGGACGCCATTTATTGGACTATTAAGTTTAATATCTTGACTCGTGGGTACCTAAACGTTTAGTATTTTAATATTAATTTAATGCAAATGTATACATACCCAA
>NW_019385499.1:193510-211295 GCF_000671375.1 Centruroides sculpturatus | reverse complement strand
CCATGACAAACATGAAAACTAAACATCGTCACCGACTTCAACTCGAAGATGACTTGAGACTGAAGCTGATCAAAAAGCAACCAGATTTTACAAAGTTGTGCAAAGAAAATCGTGCACATTTGTCACATTAAAATTAAATAACCTTATGTTATTTTCATTATTATTAGAATTGTATTTTAAAGATAATAAATGTAAAAAAAAAAACTTATTCTATTTATCACTAGCTGTCTACCCACAGCTTCGCCTTCATTATATCGAATTTTCTCGTGGGAATAAGATATTTTCTCGCATTAAAATGTAGCCTATGTCCATCTCCAACATGTAAGCTATCTCAGTGCCAAATTTTATTAAAACCTGTTCAGCGGTTTAGATGTGAAAAGGTGACAAACAGACATTACCTTCGAATTTATAATATTAGTATAAATTAATATGAATTTCTGCTATAAGGGGTACGCGAGTTTGAGCTCTTACTTGAAGTGGTACGCAGGAAAAACTAATTGGGAACCACTGCCTTAGTCGAAAGGATACGTTAACCCGACGTAGAGCTACGGACGAGCGAAGACACTGATTGGTCGACCACCGGTCGCCATAGCGCATATATAAGGTCAGTTTGAGCGGGAAAATTCAAGGTGGCTAAGAGAGATAAATATCGTCTGGCCAATGAGAAGTAGATTTGTCTCACTAACGATAATTTGTGATTGCCGGAAGTGCTATTGCGTCGTAAAGTGTTTTCCTGAATGAACTGATATGGGATACATTCATTGGTGCTATGGATTCGGACGCCATTTATTGGACTATTAAGTTTAATATCTTGACTCGTGGGTATCTAAACGTTTAGTATTTTAATATTAATTTAATGCAAATGTATACATACCCGATAATATTAAACAGAAAAAATAAATATATTTAATAAAAATCTTTGTTTTAACGAATGTACAATGTCGCGGCTCGGTAAGTACGTCAACACTGAAATGAAAATCAGTCTAGCATAGGGAAAATCGGGGAATTACACCTCGAAACGGCGAATTTCGCAGCGGCGTTATTGTGAATCGGCGTAAATTCAACCGGCGTAAACCGAGGGCTACCTGTACTCAACTTCAAGTAAAGAATAAGAAACGTCACGGTAACTATCTGATTGCATCGTTATGCTTAATGGTCGCGTGTTTTTGCAATGTGCCATTACTACAAGAAAGTAGAGACGAATTTTTGGAACCACATATGAAACTTTTCGTGGAAGATAGCAGTGGTGTGCCGTGACATTTGATGATAGGGAAGCTGTGTTTCTGTAAGAAGCCGACTTCCAGGGGCAATCAGTCAGCGACGGTCTAGGGTCCATTCGTATTCGTTTGTTCGATAAGCCAGTAAAACCGCAGACTTCTCTAAATGTATTTTTAATTAATAGATTATCTAACGCACTTAATAAACAAGCAAGTTCAATATACAGTATATATCTGTATTATATTAGATTCAATTGATTCCCTACGCCCTCTAAATGCCAATTCTTGTTTCGATAACATCTACTAATTTAAATATAATACTGTATATCTATTAGCCGTAACTTTGTTATTATTTTTAATACTTATTTTATATTGTTTTCAAGTGTTAAATTCTATTCCGCTTTGATTTCCAATTTGCTTCAATTTTAAGAAAGAATCGATGCGAAATTTACGATTTTCATGTCTTCTGCCAGCTTTACTCGAATTATTTAAATCGTTAAAGCCATATTCCAAACACTAATTTTATTTGAAAATAATAGGCAAGGCCAACAAAACAATTTTTGCATTTCTATGCATCCACAAAGCCATTTTACGTCTTCATAAATTTTATGGTGAAAATGTCGAACAAATTTTTTTTGTCGACGTATTTATATTTAATTTAGACATTGGTCTTTCTCTATTAATAATGTTTTCTTATTCGTTACATGGTCTCGAGCCAAAACTTTTTGAAATAAATTTTCAATATCACAATTACATTCCGAATCGCTAGCCATAATATAAGGGCTAAAATTAAAAAAAAAAAATTATAAAAAGTTGTTAAAATAAAATGTGTGATGGATATACAACTATACATACCTGGTACAAAATATTCAATTGTACGAATATACTTTTAACGAAAATTATAATTATAATATAGCTTTGTGAAGAAACGTACATAAAAGTAACATAAAATATTCTTTACTTTTTATATATTAAAACAATCCACTTAGTTAAAATGGCTCCCTACCAGTGGCTCATGAATAGAATCAGAGACGGTCTTGGTAGGTGTGCGGTGAGTGTATGCGTGGCAAATCCCCAGGGTGCCGATACCGTTCAATGTCAAATGCCTCTTTTGTCGCATCACTCAAAGGACGCGACGGGGTTGTTGTACATTTTAAACGTTTCTCACCATAGATGTAAAAATCTAAATTTGCTAAACTTAATAGATTGACCGTCATTTGTTTTCTAGCTAATTCGTTTTAAGACCAGGTGTCCACGGAAATTTCCAAAATTTACAACTTTTCGGTCGCTCTCGTTGAACTGAAAAAATTTCTGTTTATATTACGTCTAATATTACGAAGAAATCAGTCCCCACTGTACTCGGCAGTGGGTCGGTTAAGGTTTTGTTTAAGCAAAATTCCGGCTCTTTCAGAGGAGTTTTATTTATGTCCCTAATTCCCTACTCGCTTAATTATTTAACTACTTCTTAAGCAGAAATAAGTTGAAACCAATTACTTTGTACTCGAATATTTGTAGTCTCGGGAAAAAAGTGGAAAGACAAATTTTTATGACCACGGATACATAAATCGCAAATTTAAGGAAAATAAATTCTAGAGCGTTTTCTGTACCTCGTGCATCTCTCTCATTCATTAAATTTATTTGTAAATGATGCTGTGAAAGTAACGGTTAATTTTTTAACATTGTACACGTTTTTTCTACATCCGCTTATATACGGAACATACGAAATCGTAATATCATTGGTTTAACATCGAAATCCGTGAGTAATATAAAATGGGAAAGCGGAATAAATATATCAAATATTTTAACGAATTTTTTAAACTCCTGTCAACTATACAGAACTATCGTAAAAACATACCAGTAAATTCTTATCGGTTGGGTTAAGTTATAAATCTACTCNAAGTAGGGGCTGCTGTATATTAATTTATTATTTTTTATGTAATTAATGTACAACTGGCAACACGATCGGCAAGACGGGCTAGCTCTTAAGAGCACGAGAACATGTTTATTACCTGATAAAGAAGTTCTGTTTGCAAGCTTAAAATGGCGACGAGGATACCGGAAAATATAAATAATACAATTAGCTCATAACAAATATAGTTTCCCCCTTTTATTAAGGATATTTCTCACGTCCAAAATATAAGAACAGCCATTAATTCCGCGTATAACTGGAGGTGTTCTGATCAGAATAGTGTGAATTTAACTTACGAGCAAACATGGTATTCTTCACATAACAAAACAGTTAAAAGCAAAAAGTTTACTAAAATTTTGTCAAACCGAGACCAAGTAAAATTAGTGAGTGGTATCATAGATCTTCTTTCACAGAAGATGATTAATAGTGTATGGCTGCCTCCTGCACACACACAACCACACTGCACAGTAATTGTTGATGCTAGTTATAACGTTTTAACAGTATGATCTTGTTTCAAGTAGAGACTTTTCTCTCGACACATCTGATTTATTAGATGTGTCGAGAGAAAAGTCTCTACTTGAAACAAGATCATACTGTTAAAACGTTATAACTAGCATCAACAATTACTGTGCAGTGTGGTTGTGTGTGTGCAGGAGGCAGCCATACACTATTAATCATCTTCTGTGAAAGAAGATCTATGATACCACTCACTAATTTTACTTGGTCTCGGTTTGACAAAATTTTAGTAAACTTTTTGCTTTTAACTGTTTTGTTATGTGAAGAATACCATGTTTGCTCGTAAGTTAAATTCACACTATTCTGATCAGAACACCTCCAGTTATACGCGGAATTAATGGCTGTTCTTATATTTTGGACGTGAGAAATATCCTTAATAAAAGGGGGAAACTATATTTGTTATGAGCTAATTGTATTATTTATATTTTCCGGTATCCTCGTCGCCATTTTAAGCTTGCAAACAGAACTTCTTTATCAGGTAATAAACATGTTCTCGTGCTCTTAAGAGCTAGCCCGTCTTGCCGATCGTGTTGCCAGTTGTACATTAATTACATAAAAAATAATAAATTAATATACAGCAGCCCCTACTTATCAACGTTCAACTTACGAACAATTTGACCGTACGTCTAAAATTTAAATTTCACGTGGATTGTGAAGTTATGTTGCCGCTCGTTGAGATCAGTTTTTGGCCTGTAATAAATAAGTTTTTAATAAATAATAAATGCGTGTTTATTTCTAACCCACATTAATTAAACATTGTGTCTCTACATTGTGTTAATTCATTGCTTCCTGTTTGATGCAACCGTTCAGAGGTACAAACGAGTTGCATTACCTTCTCGGCTGTTATGACATATTATGTAAAAATAACTTTTATATTATCATAAGGCTGGGTAGAGGCAAGCCGTCAAGTAAGCGAGAAAACGAACGAACAACTTAACAAAGAGAACAAGTTTATTATATTATTTATTTTTATGAAATTTATGAAAAGTTGGACCTTTTTTAGATGTAGAAAATTCGGAAAACTTTACATCTGTTCTCGACTTTCATGTTTCTAACTTCTTTCTCGAGATTAACGAAATACAGACAGGCAGCAGACAGGAGACGACTGTCGGAATTTATAGGTCTACAATTTTTCTAATTGCATTCCTATAATTTTTCCAGATACAAATGAAATTGACACAAATGAAGGACGATTATATAAGGGAGGCAACACCATAATTGGAAATGGTAGAATAAGCTGAAAATGCTGAATGATGACGATGATATATATGTGTAAAATCTTTATTAAGTCCGACCCACGTCGAGATATCACACATGATCTCCCGTATATTCCCATCCCTCGATCCGTAACCATCAACATTCATTAGCAACAATGCTCTTTGTATACATGTTACCATTCCAAATTTCGTTTCTGAATCTTTATCCTATTCTGAAATATTAAACAAAACCGACGCAAAACACATAAACACACATATCCAGAGAATTTTTCCCGTCTTTCCATCATACTGAGATCGGGAAGTCTCAAAACAGTAAATTCTAATACATTCCCTTGTTACATATACGTAACAACTGGAAAATTATCAGTCGATGAGACTTATTTCTTATGCTACTTTCTCTGAAATAATCCGGCTGTAGTGCAGGTACAGTAGTGTTTTCCCAGGGATGTGAGGAGAAATCACATGGAATTTGTTTGTACAAAGGATCGAGGAGTAAGTATTAACGACAAGACAAGTATGCAGTTTTAAAATATGCTTAATTCTGCTTATAATTCTCGTGTAAATTAACAACATAAATATATAGAACGAATAAAATTATTTTTATTCGTTCTACGTATTTACACTTAAGCGTATAAACATAAATTTATTTATGTTTATACGCTTAAATTTAAACGAATAAAATAAATTTATTAATAAAATATTCTTTCTTCACTGCATAATACACTACATGTACAGTACAATATCTTAATTAATACGTGCTCTTTATTCATTCACATTCTTTGAACGTTTTAAAATTAACCATCTAAAGTCATAAATATAATATAATCGATTTTATAATTAGATTACCATAAAACGTTAATTTTCTATTATGTCAATCAATATTCGCATATTTTCATTGCAGCTAATTAAAATTAAAGCAAAGCAAGGGATTAAGTATTAACGTTGCCTGGATAATAGAGACGTAGAACATCCAGGAAACGAAGAAAAATTTTAATTTTATTCTTTTCAGGCTACCGGTCAGTATAAATCTATTAAATACTCATGGAATATTCTCTTTTAAATACAATTCGTCCGTATCTAAACGTTTTACGCCTCATTGGTGTATTTATACCCAAGCGCCAGGATTATTTATGGGTTAAAGTGCTTCTATTTGATACATACTTTATAACAATAATTTCTATTTTCGTCTTTTATTCGGATGAATTATCAAAGATTTTTATAAATTTGCACATTGATGAATTCTGTGGCATTCCCGTTGTGTGGGATATCTACGGAACCCATTCACGCTTCGTATTATTCGGTGAACTTTTAATTTCTCCGTTATTTCTTTACATGTTTAATACAAATGCATTTCACATAATAAAGGCGATCAAAATCCTGGACGAAAACGTAAAATGCGCAAAGAAAATTCATCCAAAATTACTGCATTATCAAGACTTGGTTTTAATTCATTTCAGTTTGGTCCAAGTATTTGTGTGTTTGTTATATGGCACTTTGTACGTGTATTACAGGAACTCTTACGGATATTCTAAATTATTCTGGCAAGAAAGCTTCTGTACCTTTCATTTATTATTCGGCGTTTTCATCAACGTCGGCGTCATATGTTATAGCGCGGGATTCATTTTGATTCTTATTTACATCTGTATTCAATTATTAGATACATTTATTATAGACATAAAAGAAAAATTACAAAGGAAAGAAGTTAATAGCAAGACATCGTTACTAGAACTGTCGTCGATCGTATATTTTATTAAAAGCATCGATAAAATATTCAAAACTATTCAGACTTTGATGATAACAGTTTTAATTCCCATAATCAGCATTGTAAGTATATATGTAGTACTTTACGTATCGTTTACAATAGAATATCTTTTGATATGCTTTGCAATCTTTTGGCTGTGGACTGTTATAGTAATATATTTTCTTTACTTGACAAGAATTCCGTCGAACGTAAGTTACTTTCATTTTACAGAAAATTTGTGAATTGTTAGTCTCCTAACCTTATACAGGTATACCTCGACTTACGTCGTTTCGTGTTACGTCGTTCCCGATTATACGTCGTTTGTCAAAAAAGTATATGGAGAAATAAAAATCAAGTTTAAGTCATTTTATTCGACTTTACGTCTGTCCGCCACAAATATTGAAGTCGTAATATCACTAGAAAAGCGTTTAAAGCACATAAAATCATATTAAAATATATACATTTACAAGTATGTACTGTATTTACAGTACATGCATTCGTAAATTTAGATTACTTTTTTCTGTACTATAGTCTATTAAAAACTAAAATGTATTTGTTTGTAAGCTTAAAATAGATCCTTATTAACCATATATTATAAAAAAATGCATTAATAAATAAAATACAGAACCGGGAATGGTAATTTATGGTTTAGTCTGGTGACAAGTAGATTCGGAGACAAGTAAACTCGACTTACGTCGTTTTTCGACATACGTCGCTTTCCTGGAACCAATTACCGACGTAAGGCGAGGTATACCTGTAAATTGTTTAACGATAATTATATGATTAACACATTTCAGATGGAACGGTTTTTTACCTGCATAATGGACATTTATTTCCTTGACGATGACAATAACAAAATCGTAAATATTCTTTCATAATTTATAAACTGAATATTTTACTTCGATTTTCATTAAAATATGTCTGATTTTCATTACATTTTAAATCAAAACTCGCGTAACGACAGTACAATGAAATGTGTTTTCTTTGTTTTCAGACAGAAGTATTAATGTCCATATCGAGAGCCGAAGTGGGGTTCAGAAGCAACAATTTCTTTTTCTTCGACAAGCAAGCAGTTTTAAGTGTAAGTTTAATATCTCATATACTATATTATAATACGGTATATATTGTTTCTACTATTGTTTATATATATTGTATTATTTATACAAGCAGTTTTCTATAAAAAGTGTATTTTGTTTCAGTATACTGTCGAATTCATCACACAATTAATTGGATTTATTATAATAAGAAGTAAATCTATCATAAATTAGTACGTATCCACGGAATATTTGACTGATTCAATTGAGAGATAATAAATGAAAAATTCAGTTCGATGCTCCATGTCAACTGCAGCAAACTGCAGATTTTGAAATTAAACGTGACGTTCCTATTTTGTCAAATCAACTGTGACTTTACGTCATCATTTCAATTCCCGTATTTCGAGAGAGTTGAGGTTTGAGTAGATTTTCAGCGGCTTCGATCTACTGCAAAGGAGTTCAAACGTTAAGTTGATTGTAAGAAAGTTCTTTGTTAATTATTATGGATTGATCAAAATGCAAAGATGCATTTTACTGTGAAAGAAGAAACTGGATTGATTTTATGAGTTACGACAACGTAATTTTTCCGTGCACTTAGAGTTTCTTTTAAGTTGAAATACGACGAACAATGCTCAGTTATAGAAAATAACTCTAGACAAATGAAAAACATGGGAGAAAATTATATCGTCTCATGACACGAAGGAATTGGAATGAATTGACTCCCCTCCCGTCTGGAACTACGATGAAATACTGCGCAAAAAAGTTAAGAAAACTATTTAATATATTTTAAAGCGATTCGTTTATAATCATTAATTAAATACTATTAAACACAGGACAATGGAATCGCTGTCACATCACTAGGAGTCCCATTTGTAGGAATGTGGAGTACCTAACGAATGCCATCTCATTGTTCTTAATTGTTCACCAGCTGAAAAGGTGTACATAAATTTTGCACCATTCGAAAACAGTGCAATTGATAGCAATTCCCAGGAAAATCTCTGTTTGTTGCACACAGAAAAATGAAATTCTTTCGGCATCGGCTAAACATGCATGTAAATATGTCGATCTGAGATACAAATTCCAACATTGTAACAAAGTGAAAGCCGAACCCGATGTGCTTATCGCACTTTTGTGCTCGGAAGGAAAATGTAGAAGATCAGTGTCATTGTTGTCATTTTTAAACTATACAAGATGTGTAATGCATAAAGGTTTATACTACTACAATTGTTTTAAAAGTCACTTTCTGTAATGGGAAGCAACAATTCTACTTTTTAATTGTTTATTGGAGTCGGCATCTCATCTACCACGTTTGTACGTTTTAATTAACACGAGTAATAGATAAGAGAAAATACATAGATAATAGTGATATACAAATAGAACGAGTAAAGGCACGTAGTACTGGGATATCAGTTATCAAATTATACTTTAATAGATATGAGAGAATTGTTTTTATGTAGAGATTATTAGTAAAATAATGTATGTATTAGGCGTTATTGTTGTTAAAATATTAAGTGTTAATAAAACAATCGATATCTTGTATGATTAAAAACCGTATTTTAGTGTATTATCTTCGAATAAATTTCTTGAAATAAATCACGTAGTGACGTCTGAGAATATTGTCTACAGAAATTATAGAGAACAAAATGTTACACCTTAATCTCTTTACATAAGCCGTAGTCTGGTTTAAAATAAGCGGTTTGTGAACGGGAATATAGGCGATATCTAACAAAAATTTCTTGTTGTATTTACTACGTACAATTTCCAGATCCATTGTAGCTAGTATTTCATTCTATTGTAAATCGTTTGTTTTTAAAAAAAAGTGTAGCAACGAGTTGAGTAACTTTTCCGGCGAAAAACACCAAGACACACTAGCATAAAAGTGAAATCGTGCAGCACAATTTGTTATGAGATTTTTTTTAATAGTTCTTATATTATTAAATTTTATGAAATAACAAAAAGGTTAATTAAATTGCCTCAATGTCCTTTTTTCTTATTAATATGTAAATTTTCGACTATAAATTCGTATCTTCTATTATCAGGACTCATTATACTGGTTTTACAGATAATATTACAAAGATTAACAGAAAACAACTTTTATTTTATTTCGTATACCTTTTAGAAGATACGAATTTATAGTCGAAAATTTACATATTAACAAAAAGGTTAATTCATCAATGTCTATTAAGATCCTATTATGCTTTTTATATAAAACGAGTTTATACACATATATTGTATAAACTTTAGCGACATCAAATCATACAAGAAGCCAAGTCACTCATTGTTTAAGAAGTCTCTTTATTATCTTTTTGTTTGTCAAAGTCTTGCGCCTCATCAGTCTGGCCTGATTTGACATTAGAATACGTACAACGGAATCATTAATCATTAAAATTACAAAATGATCTTTTAAAAAGTATACATTATGTACAGAGAACGTATACAAATAAAGTAATCAACTATCAATATTACAGTGTGATTTGATGAACTACGATATAATACAAGCAATAAAATCTAAAAACAACCTAAATCAAAACAAGGCGTTTAATATAAATTACGTATATTGTGGGATTCTCCCTCAATATCGAATTTTAAGCCAGGGTGGATGAGTTAGCGCAGGTGAGTATCGCGTTAGAGTCGGTTAAATAGGAGTCATATACAAGTAGACAATCATCAACGTATCTATTATAAAAAATTATACCTCTTATAGTACTTAGAACATTATCTGGCTCAATCATACAAAGTTCATCATGTTTGGGACCAATACAGAAGCCCATAAATATACCACGGTCACAATTCAGATTATGTAATGTATTAATAATGAACTGCTTTGTAATAGAAGGGTACATGTTTTTGACGTCAAGACTCATTATTCTATAGCAGTAATATTTTTAATATTAGTTAGTAGTTCTTCAGAGTATGAATCATAAGGTATTTCAATGTAATTATCTGATTAGTAATATTATTTAAAACTGACTTGTATTTATTAAATTCAACAGCACTAATTGTTCAGTTTTATTAGTTTGTAAAATAATTAAATTAAATCTATTTTTAAGGACTAAATCTTCACATTTCATTATTTTAGGGCCACTGTAATCAAGTGTTTTAATGACTGAATTTTTTTCATTTAGTGGAATATTACAATTAGAATAATTAATTAATTATTTTTCCAGTTAAATTTTTGTGTTATTGTTGGTTATTCTAATTTTATAACTAGTTTATTATATATTAAAATAGTAGCCTATAACTATCTCTAAGATTAAAACTAAATTTAAAATTACTATATTTTTTTCTTAAGTTTTAGCTTTCATATTCTTATTCTTTATTCCTTATGTATAAAGACAGATTATATATTTAACTGATTAATATTATTTATTGCATGTTTCTGCTTTGTTTTCGTAATAGATGTTGGTAAACAGTGTTGGAAGTTATCGTCTTCATATATTTTAAATCCGAGTGATTATTTTTATATTCACATCGTTAAAGGTATTTTTGTTTTCATTTTTTAAAGTTAATTTGGTATTTAATTGTAATTACAGTTTACCTTCGTATTTTAGATTTTATTATATTGTAATTCACCAAATAACTGGTGAATTACACTGGTAATGTTGATGGTTGATTACTTTATTTGTCTACATAATGTATAAGTTTTATAATTAATTTTAATGATTAATTATTCTGTTTTACTGTACGTATTCTAATGTCAAATCAGGCCAGACTGATCAGGCACAGGCCCCAAATGCATCTTTCTTTCTTTCAGTAGATGGTAGTTCATATGAAGTTTTATGACTGTACAGTACATCTTTGCTCCGAGAGACTTGTGGGTGATCGCAATGCGACGGAAGAGTCGGCCTTTCGGAATGGCCTAATCGCTCTCGAAAAAAGAATGCCTTCCGGGAGGACTTTTATGGGAAACTAGTCCACATTCAGGCGTCACTGACACGGAATAAACCCGGAAACTCTATGCTACCACCCCGTCTCAGCAGGCGCGAATCCACGACCGAACTCGCAGTGTTCAGGGTCTAGTCCACTCAAGTACGGGGCGAAGACCGCTCGGCCACCAAATGCACCTTTGACAAACCAAAAGACAATAATGAAACTTCTTAAACAATGAGTGACTTGTCTCCTTGTATGATTTAATCTTGCAAGAGTATCACAATATTCGTGTATGAACTCGTTTTATATATAAAGCATAATAAAATCTTAATAGACAATGATAAATTAAGCTTTTTATTATTTCACACAAATTAATAACATAATAGTTATTTATTAAGAAAATCTGATAAGTATGGTGCTGCACGATTTCACTTTTATGCTAGTGTGTCTTGGTGTTTTTCGCCGGGAAAGTTACTTAACTCGTTGCTAGACATTTTTTAAAAAACAAACGATTTACAATAGAATGAAATACTAACTACAATGTATCTGGAAATTCTACGTACTAAATACATGAAATTTTTGTTAGATATCGCCTATATTCCCGTTCACAAACCGATTATTTTAAACCAGACTACGGCTTATGTAAAGAGATTAAGGTGTAACATTTTGTTTTCTATAATTTCTGTAGACAATATTCTCAGACATCACTACGTGATTTATTTCAGGGAAAATTATTCGAAGATAATACACTAAAATACGGTTTTTGAATCATACAAGATATTGACTGTTTTACTAACACTTAATATTTTAACAACAATAACGCCTATACATTTTACTAATGACCTGTACATAAAAAAAACAATTCTCTCATATTTATCAAATTATATTTAATAACTGATATTCCAGTACTACGTGTCTTTCTCTTCTTCACACTTTCTTATCATACTTACCCCATCTTCTCCTCCCCCTCTCTTATCCTCTTCTCACTTCTCTTCTAAGGCTAAGCCTCTGGTACGGCCTTCTTAACTTTTACAGAGAGTACTACGTGTCTTTGCTCGTTCTATTTTATACCACTATTATCTATGTATTTTCTCTTATCTATTACTCGTGTTAAAACGTACAGTACAAACGTAGTAGATGAGATGTAGACTCTAATAAACAATTAAAAAGTAAAATTGCTGTTTCCTATTACAGAAAGTGAGTTTTAAAGTAATTGTAATAATATAAACCTTTATATATTACTCATCTTGTATATTAGAAAATCACAACGATGACACGGATCATCTACATTTTCCTTCCGACCACAAAAGTGCGATAAGCACGTCGGGTTCGGCTTTCACTTTGTTACAATGTTGGAATTTCTATCACAGATCAACACATTTACATGCACGTTTAGCCGATGCCGAAAGAATTTCTTTATTCTGTGTGCAACGAACACAGGTTTTCCTGGAAATTGCTATCTGTTGGAGTGTTTTCGAATGGTGCAAAGTTTATGTTCAGCTTTTTTTGCTGGTGAACAATTAAGAACAATGAGATGACATTCGTTAGGTACTCCACATTTGTACAAATGGGACTCCTAGAGATGTGACAGCGATTCCATTGTCCTGTGTTTAATATTATTTAATTAATGCTTATAAACGAATCGCTTTAAAATATATTAAAGAGTTTTTCTTAACTTTTTTGCACAATATATCATCGTAGTTCAAGACGGAAGGGGAGTCAATTCCTTCCAATTCCTTCTTGTCATGAGACGATACAATTTTTTCCCATGTTTTTCATTTGTCTGTAGTAGTAGTAGTAGTAGTAGTAGTTGTTGTTGTTGTTGTTGTCTAGTAGTAGTTATTTTCTATAACTGAGCATTGTTCGTCGTACGTGAAATTAAAAGAAACTCTAAATGCACGGAAACATTGCGTTGTCGTAACTCATAAAAACATTCCAGTTTCTTCTTTTACAGTAAAATGCATCTTTGCATTTTGATGAATCCACAATAATTAACAAAGAACTTTCTTACAATCTACTTAACGTTTGAATTCCTTTGCAGTAGATCAAAGCCGTTGAAAATCTACTCCAGCCTCAACTCTTCCGAAATACGGAAATAGAAAATGATGACGTAAAATCACTGTTGATTCAACAAAATAAGAACGTCACGTCTAATTTTAAAATCTGCAGTTTGCTGCAGTTGACGTGGAGCATCGAACTAAATTTTTCATTTATTTCTCTCAATTGAACCAGTGAAATATTCGGTAGGATACGTACTAATTTATGATAGATTTACTTCTTATTGTCAAAAATGCAATTAATTGGGTGATGAATTCGACAGTATACTGAAACAAAATACACTTTTTATAGAAAACTGTATTGTTTATATATATTGTATAAATAATACAATATATATAAACAATAGTAGAAACAATATATACCTTATTATAATATAGTATATGAGATTTTAAACTTACATTTAAAACCGCTTGCTTCTCGAAGAAAAAGAAATTGCTGCTTCTGAATCCCACTTCGGCTCTCGATATGGATATTAATACTTCCGCCTGAGAACAAAGAACACAAAATTTATTGTACTGTCGTTACGCGAGTTCAAATTTAAAATGTAATAAAAAATCAGACATATTTTAATGAAAATCGAAGTAAAATATTCAGTTTATAAATTATGAAGGAATACTTACGATTTTGTTATTGTCATCGTCAAGGAAATAAATGTCCATTATGCAAGTGAAAAACCGTTCCATCTAAAATGTGTTAATTATATGATTCTCGTTAAACAATTTATAAGGTTGGGAGACAGACAATTCACAAATTTGCTGTAAAATGAAAGTAACTTACGTTCGAAGGAATTCTTGTCAAGTATAGAAAGTCTATTACTATAACAGTCAACAGCCAAAAATACGCAAAGCATATCAACAGAGATTCGTACGTAATCGATACGTAAAGTACTATATATATACTTACAATGCTGATTACGGGAATGAATACTGTTATCAACAAAGCCAGAATAGTTTTGAATATTTTATCGATGCTTTTAATAAAATATACAATCGACGACAGTTCCACTAGCGATGTCTTGCTATTAACTTCTTTCCTTTGTATTTTTTCCTTTATGTCTATAATAAATGTGTCTATCAATTGAATAGAGATGTAAGTAAGAATCCCAAAGAATCCCGTGCCGTAACAAATGACGCTGACGTTGATAAAAACGCCGAATAATAAATGAAAGGTACAGAAACTTTCTTGCCAGAATAATTTAGAGTATCCGTAAACGTTCCTGTAATACACGTACAAAGTGCCAAATAACAAACACACAAATATTTGGACCAAGCTGAAATAAATTACAACCAAATCTTGATAATGCAGTAATTTTGGGTGAATTTTCTTTGCGCATTTTACGCTTTCGTCCAGAATTTTGATCGCATTTATTATGTGAAATGCATTTGTATTGTACAGGTAAAGAAATAACGGAGAAATTAAAAGTGCACCGAATAATACGAAGCGTGAATGGGTTCCGTAGATATCCCACACAACGGGAATGCCACAGAATTCGTCAATATGCGAATTTATAAAAATCTTTGATAATTGATCCGGATAAAAGACGAAAATATAAATTATCGTTATAAAGTATATATTAAATAGGAGCGCTTTAACCCATAAATAATCCTGGCGCTTGGGTATAAATACACCAATGATGCGTAAAACGTTGAGATAAGGACGAATTGCATTTAAAAGAGAATGTTCCATGAATAGATTTGGTTGCTTTTCTATTAATTGTTAACCTGTGAAAAAAAGACTGAAATTATCTCTTGGTCTCCTCGATGTTCTTGGTATTTTCACTACTCACTATCCCATAATATATCACTAAACGCTCAGAGGTAATTTCTTAATTTGTTTACATATTAATTGCATATATTGATTGATATAATGGAATATTAACGTTCTTAATGGTAATATAATTTTAAAAATCCATTATGTTAAATTAATCATTTTGGATGGTGAATTTTAAAAGTTTCAAAGAATGCAAGTGTGAGGACCCAAACGGGATCCGAAAAGAGGTCATTAACGACTTTTCGAATGAGTCAAGTTTCGTAGCGTAAAAGAGCGAACTGAAAGATCGGATTTAAACAATGAACCTTTTGTCTTGTTAAAATATTTTAAACAATAGATAAAGTCGAGGAAAACGAGGTTGGAGAGGAGTCGTGTTCTGACGCGACGTTGACCTCTCCCGCTCCCTTCGTGGGGTTTCGAATTGTCACCATGTGACGAGGAGAGACCAATGGAGAGGCTACGGAGGTGGAAAAATCAATAAAACCGCGTTTTCGGGAATTTTACGGGGTCTTGGGTTTTGGTGCATAGTGCTCACCTGCTGGAACTCGGTGCTCACGACAGAAATACAACGTAGGCTCTTTCTCCGCCCTAGAAGCTGGTTTCGCCAACCCGCCGCGTACAGAATCGCCGAGGTTCGACGTGTCAACCGAGGACGTCACTACAAGTGCTGGTGCGTGCCCCGGGGCTATCGTTCAGCGTCCAGCGTGCCGAAAACACCCGAAGGATCGATCGAACATTCGAACTTTTCCGTTTTTTTTTGGGACTGTCACAGTAACCCATCGTTGGATAGGCTTTCGCCTGACTTATTGGATTATTGTAAGAACAATTTATGTATATTATTAAACGGTTTTACATAGTAAACCTGTCTCGGTGAGTCTTCCACGTCCACACGACAGACTTGACCGCTCGTCTGTCGAAAACACCTCACCCCTAATCGGCTGACCTCACACAAGCATGAATAAACAACACGCATTAATCATAGATAATGTTGTAGTACCTCACAACTATAAGCCATCATTTATAAAATTGATATTAGTCTGGACATTTTCCGGATCGATTCCCTAAAAGCAGTTCGTCGCTTTCCATAGAAATGAGCTTGATATTTTTTATGATCCCAGAATTTCCTTATTATTATTAAAGCTCTTTTAATCTCAAATTTATCTTCTTGATTTTTCTAAATTTACAGAAATTCTAAAATGTATTGATACCGTTTCAAAATAATATTAATTTCCTGCTGTATTTATTACTTTTTTAGAGTAAACCGATGAATTTTGAATAATCTTGAAGGTAGCATTTATGAAAACATTTTATTTCTCTTGATTTCGTTTCATTGACACTTTGGTAACATAATCTACATAGCTGAACTGTCCGTATTCATTAACTTCTATATTTTCTAGACATTCTGCCATTTCTCTTTGGCAGAACGTATCTCCTGCACTCATCATGGCATCTCGAAGTTCGTCCACGTAAGTATAACCTGCTCCTCTAGAATCGAAAACACCAAAATCTCTAATAATATCGACACTGCAATCGGATTCTTTTATCTCTTTTTCTATCATATTACATATCAATTTTGAAAAGTCAGAATTTCCATCGGATGAATCTCTCTTCATGATTTGGCCAAATTCCTCATCCGAAATGGTTTGCCCCAGACCGATCATAACTGTTCCTAATGATGTCAAAACAGTTTGTATATTCCGAACAGTTACATTATCCTTTTTTCCTAATTCTAATTTCCCGTCACTTAATTGAAATCCCCACAGTTTCTTCTCCATAATTTCCAAAAGTTTTGCAAAGTCAATACAGATCGGTTCTTTTTGTAAATTCAAATCTTCATTTAATATATCCTGAAGATCTTCTTCTGTTAAATTTTTTCCCAAAGATTTTGTTATAGTACTTATACAAATTATTCTTTTTCTTAATTCTCGAATGTTAGCTGTATTGGGTGTATTCATATTAGAATTCGTATCATTTTTATTGATATCATCGTCTAAACTATCTTCTTTCTCGAACATTTTTAAGAGTTTATGCAAACCTACATTTCCGTCGCAGTTAACGTCTTCTTCAATGATTTCGTCCATGTTTTCGGTAGATAAAGTTTCTCCTATGATTTTAATTAAGTATCCTAAACTATTGATAATTGATTTTCTAATTTCAGTAAGTTTTACGTCTTTATCGTTACTGTATTCTTTTATTTTTGTCGCTATTTCTCTGTCTCCTAAACTCACATTTAATTCGTATTTATGTTCTTTATCTTTCGATCCTAATTTCAAATTTTGGCTGTCATTCTTTATTCTTAGACTTTCCAAAGCATCTTCCAAATTAATAGGATCGTAATATATATCCCCATCTTCATGTATTGTCGGTGATACACTTTTGAAATGCTGTAATTCTTCACCAGAGCGATCCGAAGATAAGTGGAAAACAAAGGATGCTTTTACTTCCTTTAATGG
>NW_019385499.1:160326-193157 GCF_000671375.1 Centruroides sculpturatus | reverse complement strand
ATCGCTATTAACCTACTTCGTGTTGAATTTTCATAATTGTTAAGCCTAACAAAAATTTTTTTTAATAATAATCGTCGCTATTGTATCGTTAAAAATTATTTTAAAATTATTTTATTGCTCACGAAACAAACAACCACTCATAATTGGAAAATTAAGTCTCGTTTAAATACTGGCCTCCCTTCAATGGTCGAGTTGTTGATGCCAGCTAAAACACGTAAATATTTAATAAAAATAATATTAAAGTAGCCCAGATATAGTCAAATATTGTAATGCCACATCACTAGCCGACGTTTGAAATTTGCCGACTAGAACGGTCGGTTAACCGATGTGACGATTAATCGGGGGGTCGGATAATCGATGCTGTACAGGGTTGTTGTACATTTTAAACGTTTCTCACCATAGCTGTAAAAATCTAAATTTGCTAAACTTAATAGATTGTCCGTCATTTGTTTTCTAACTAATTCGTCTTAAGACCAGATGTCCACGGAAATTTCCAAAATTTACAATTTTTCGGTCGCTCTCGTTGAACTGAAAAAATTTCTGTTTATATTACGTCTAATATTACGAAGAAATCAGTCCCCACTGTACTCGGCAGTGGGTCGGTTAAGGTTTTGTTTAAGCAAAATTCCGGCTCTTTCAGCAGAGTTTTATTTATGTCCCTAATTCCCTAATCGCTTAATTATTTAACTACTACTTAAATAGAAATAAGTCGAAAGCGGTTACTTCGTACTCGAATATTTGTAGTCTCGGGAAAAAAGTGGAAAGACAAATTTTTATGACCACGGATACATAAATCGGAAATTTAAGGAAAATAAATTCTAGAGATTTTTCTGTACCTCGTGCATCTCTCTCATTCATTAAATTTATTTGTAAATGATGCTGTCAAAGTAACGGTTAATTTTTTAACATTGTACAAGAATTGTACACGTTTTTTTTACATCCCCTTTTGTACGGGACATACGAAATCGTAATATCACTGGTTTAACATTGAAATCTGTAAGTAATATAAAATGGGAGAGCGGAATAAAAATATCAAATATTTTAATGGATTTTTTTTAAAACTCCTGTCAACTATACAAAACTATCGTAAAAACATACCAGTAAATTCTCATCGGTTGGGTTGTTATAAATCTACTCATGACTCGCATAATGGGTCGAGGGCGGCCAAATATCTAGCGGGCGAGGCGGCTAACAGGCCAGAATCGGTCCTGGATAAAATTGGATGCGTTATACGTGTAGCATCCACTTAAGGTCCTAGGCTTCCACCAGCTAAAGCAGGTGAGATTGATGCTCTGTAAAGTGCATGCACAAATCTGGTGTTTGGATGCTGACAATACAGCGCTTCCATTCGCCACGAATATTCGAATATACAATAGCAATCTTATCTTTTTTTTCACGTTAGTATAGAAATTTGTAATAAGATACATAATGCGGTTATAATAAAATATTGTGCGATTATTTTCATATAATTAAAATTAATATGTATTTATTTTTTAAAAAATACAAGGGAAGCGGCGTTTCAACCGCTTCCAATGACGGCACGCCACTGGACGATAATGTAGTCGCCACATATAGTGTCTCAGTTTGCCAATGACTTTATTCACAGCGAAGCATTATTCGCATGCACTTTCCAACGACACTTCCGCACCTAAATCTCATAGAACATGCGTGAGATGCTCTGGGCAGACGAGTTGCATCCAGTGTGTCTTCAAAAACACTGTAGGAGAATCAGTATGATCTTGTTTCAAGTAGAGACTTTTTTCTCGACACATCTAATAAATCAGATGTGTCGAGAGAAAAGTCTCTACTTGAAACAAGATCATACTGTTAAAACGTTATAACTAGCATCAACAATTAGTGTGCAGTGTGGTTGTGTGTGTGCAGGAGGCAGCCATACACTATTAATCATCTTCTGTGAAAGAAGATCTATGATACCACTCACTAATTTTACTTGGTTTCGGTTTAATAAAATTTTAGTAAACTTTTTGCTTTTCAATTGTTTTGTTATGTGAAGAATACCATGTTTGCTCGTAAGTTAAATTCACACTATTCTGAACAGAACATCTTCAGTTATACGCGGAATTAATGGTTGTTCTTATATTTTGGAATTTAGAAATATCCTTAATAAAAGCGGGAAACTTTATATTTGTTATGAGCGAATTGTATTATTTACTCGTTGAGATCAGTTTTTGGCCTGTAATAAATAAGTTTTTAATAAATAATGAATGCGTGTTTATTTCTAACCCACATTAATTAAACATTGCGTCTGTACATTGTGTTAATTCATTGCTTCCTGTTTGATGCAACCGTTCAGAGGTAGAAACGAGTTGCATTACCTTCTCGGCTGTTATGACATATTATATAAAAATAACTTTTATATTATCATAAGGCTGGGTAGAGGCAAGCCGTCAAGTAAGCGAGCAAACGAACGAACAATTTAACAAAGAGAACAAGTTTATTATATTATTTATTTTTATGAAATTTATGAAAATCTGGACCTTATTTAGATGAAGAAAATTCGGAAAACTTCACATCTGTTCTCGACTTTCATGTTTCTAACTTCTTTCTCGAGATTAACGAAATATACACAGGCAGAAGACAGGTTATGACTGTCCGAAATTTATAGATTTACAATTTTTCTAATTGCATTCCTATAATTTTTCTAGATACAAATGAAATTGACACAAATGAAAGACGATTACGTATGGGAGGCAACACCATAATTGGAAATGGTACAATAAGCTGAAAATGTTCAATGACGACGATGATATATATGAGTAAAATTTTCATTAAGTCTACCCATGACGAGATACGACACATGAGCACTCGTATCTTCCCACCCCTCGACTCGTAATCACCAAAATTAGTGACAATGCTCTTTATATACAGGTTACCATTTCAAATTTCGTTTCTAAATCTTTACCCTATCCTAAAATATTAAACGAAACTAACGCCAACACATACAAACACATATCCATAGAATTTTTCCCGTCACCATCATACTGGGTTCAGGAAGTCTCAAAACATTCACCTCCAATTTCGACACCAATACATTCCCTTGTTACATGCATGTAACAGCTGGGAAATTATAAGTCGATGTTGGACTTATTTCTTATCCTACTTATTCTGCAATAGTCCCGCTTTAGTGTGGGAAAAGTAGTGTTTACCCCGAGATGGTGAGGAGAAATCACATGGTCTTTGTTTGTACAAAGGAACGAGGAGTAAATATTAACGACAAGAGAAATATGCAGTTTTAAAATATGCTTAATTCTGCTTATTATTCTCGTGTAAATTGACAATATAAATAAATAGAACGAATAAAACTAATTTTATTCGTTTTATGTATTTACACTTAAGCGTATAAACATCCAAATAAAATATTCTTTCTTCATTGCATAATACACTACATGTACAGTACAATATCTTAATTAATACGTGCTCTTTATTCATTCACATTCTTTGAACGTTTTAAAATTAACCATCTAAAGTCATAAATATAACATAATCGATTTTATAATTACATTACCATAAAACGTTAATTTTCTATTATGTCAATCAATATTCGCATATTTTCAACGTAGCTAATTAAAACATAAACAAACCAAGGGATAAAGTATTAACCTTGCGTGGATAATAGTTACGTGGAACATCGAGGAAACGAAGAGAAATTTTAATTTTATTCTTTTGAGTCTACCGGTCAGTATAAATCTATTAAATACTCATGGAATATTCTATTTTGGACGCAATTCGTCCGTATCTAAACGTTTTACGCGTCATTGGTGTATTTATACCCAAGCGCCAGGATTATTTATGGGTTAAAGCGCTTCTATTTAATACGTACTTTATAACGATAATTTCTATTTTCGTCTTTTATCCGGATCAATTATCAAAGATTTTTATAAATTTGCATATTGACGAATTCTGTGGCATTCCCGTTGCTTGGGATATCTACGGTACCCATTCACGCTTCGTATTATTCGGTGCACTTTTAATTTCTCCGTTATTTCTTTACCTGTATAATACAAATGCATTTCAAATAATTAAGGCAATGAAAATCCTGGACGAAAACGTAAAATACGCAAAGAAAATTTTTCCAAAATTACTGCACTATCAAGACTTAGTTTTAATTTATTTCACCTTGGTCCAAATATTTGTGTGTTTGTTATTTGGCACTTTGTACGTGTATTACAGGAACGTTTACGGATACTCTAAATTATTCTGGCAAGAAAGCTTCTGTACCTTTCATTTATTATTCGGCATTTTCACCAACGTTAGCGTCATTTGTTACGGCACGGGATTCATTGGGATTCTTAGTTACATCTGTATTCAATTATTAGACACATTTATTATAGACATAAAGGAAAAAATACAAAGCGAAGAAATTAATAGCAAGACATCGCAACTGGAACTGTCGTCCATTGTATATTTTATTAAAAAGAACGATAAAATATTCAAAACAATTCAGGCTTTGTTGATAACAATTTTCATTCCCATAATCAGCATTGTAAGTATATATGTGGTACTTTACGTATCGTTTACAATAGAATATCTGTTGATATGCTTTGCAATCTTTTGGCTGTGGATTGTTACAGTAATATATTTTCTTTACTTGACAAGAATTCCTTCGAACGTAAGTTACTTTCATTTTACAGAAAATTTGTTAATTTTATCTCTTCTAAACCATATAAATAGTTTAACGACAATTATATAATTAATACATTTCAGATGGAACGGTTTTTCACTTGCATAATGGACATTTATTTCCTTGACGATGACAATAACAGAATCGTAAATATTCTTTCTTAACTTATAAATTGAATATTTTACTTCGATTTTCACTAAAATATGTCTGATTTTTACTACATTTTAAATCAAAACTCTCATAACGACAGTACAATGAAATGTGTTTTCTTTGTTTTCAGACGGAAGTATTAATGTCCATATCGAGAGGCGAAGTGGGATTCAGAAGCAACAATTTCTTTTTCTTCGACAAGCAAGCGGTTTTAAGTGTAAGTTTAATATCTCATATACTATTTTATAATACGGTATATATTGTTTCTACTATTGTTTAAATATTGATATAATATTTTCTATAAAAGTGTATTTTGTTTCAGTACACTGTCGAATTCATCACACAATTAATTGCATTTTCGATAATAAGAAGTAAATCCACCACAAATTAGTAGGTATCCACCGGATATTTGACTGATTCAATTGACAGATAATAATTGAAAAATTCAGTTCGATGCACTACGTCAACTGCAGCAATATTGCAGATTTTGAAATTAGACGTGATGTTCATATTGTGAAATCAACAGTGATTTTACGTCATCATTTTCAATGCCCGTATGCGGAGAGAGTTGAGGCTGGAGTAGATTTTCAACGGCTTCGTCTACTGCAAAGGAATTCAAACGTTAAGTTGATTGTAAGAAAGTTCTTTGTTAATTATTATGGATTCATCAAAATGCAAAGATGCATTTTACTGTGAAAGAAGAAACTGGGATGTTTTTATGAGTTACGACAACGCAATTTTTCCGCGCATTTAGAGTTTCTTTTAACTTCACATACGAAGAACAATGCATCAGTTATAGAAAATGAGTATTCGAGACAATTGAAAAACAAGGGATATAACTATATCTTCTTATAGCAGGAAACAGTTGGCAGAAATTGACAGCCCTCTCGTCTGCAACTGCGATAAAATATTGGAAAGAAGAGTTAAGAAAACTGTTTAATATATTTTAAAGCGATTCGTTTATAATCATTAATTAAATAATATTAAACACAGGAGAATGGCATCGCTGTCACATAAGTGGGAGTCACATTTGTAGGGAAATGGAATACCAAACGAATGCCATTGTTCTTAAATGTTCACTAGCAGAAAACAAACTGTACATAAACTTTGCACCGTTCTCAGCAAAACCTCTGTTCGTTGCTCACAGAATAAAGAAATTCGTTCGGCATCGGCTAAGGATGCATGTAAATATGTTGATCTGTGACAGAAATTCCAACATTGTAACAAAGTCAAAGCCGAACCAGATGTGCTTATCGCACTTTTGTGCTCGGAAGGAAAATGTAGATGATCTGTCATCTTTGTGATTTTTTAATATACAGTACAAGATGTGTAATAGATAAAAGTTTATACTACTGCAATTACTTTAAAACTCACTTTCTGTAATAGGAAACAACAATTCTACTTTTTAATTGTTTATTAGAGTCGGCATCTCGTCTACCGCGTTTGTACGTTTTATCACGAGTAATATATAAGAGAAAATACATAGATAATAGTGATGTACAAATAGAACGAGTAAAGGCACTTAGTACTGGGATATCAGTTATCAAATTATACTTTAATAGATATGAGAGAATTGTTTTTTATGTACAGATTATAAGTAAAATAATGTATGTATAGGCGTTATTGTTGTTAAAATATTAAGTGTTAATAAAACAATCGATATCTTGTATGATTAAAAACCGTATTTTAGTGTATTATCTTCGAATAAATCTGCCGAAATAAATTACGTAGAGACGTCTGAAAATATTGTCTACAGAAATTATAAAAAACAAAATGTTACAACTTAATCTCTTTACATAAGCCGTAGTCTGGTTTAAAATAAACGGTTTGTTAACGGGAATATAGGCGATGTCTAACAAAAATTTCTTGTACTTAGTACGTACAATTTCCAGATACATTGTAGCTAGCATTTCATTCTATTGTAAATCGTTTGTTTTTTAAAAGAAGTCTAGCAACGAGTTAAGTAACTTTCCCGGCGAAAAACACCAAGACACACTAGCATAAAAGTGAAATCGTGCAGCGCCATTTGTTATGAGATTTTTTTAAAATAGTTGTTATATTATTAAGTTTTATGAAATAACAAAAAAATTAATTCATCAATGTCTATTAAGATCCTATTATGCTTTTTATATAAAACGAGTTTATACGCATATATTGTACAAACTCTAGCGACATTAAATCATACAAGAAACCAACTCACTCATTGTTTAAAAAGTTTCTTTATTATCTTTTGGTTTGTCAAAGGCCTAAGCCTCATCAGTCTGGCCTGATTTGACATTTGAATACGTACAACGGAATCATTAATCATTAAAATTACAAAATTATCTTATAAAAGGTATGTACAGAGAATGTATACAAATAAAGTAATCAAGCATCAATATTACAGTGTGATTTGATGAATTACGATATAATACAAGCAATAAAATCTAAAAACAACGGTAAACTGTAGTTAAAATTAACTTTAAATACTAAAATGCAAATATTAAAACAAAAATACCTTTAACAATGTGAAAATAAAAATAATCATTCGGATTTAAAATATACTAAGACGATAATGGAGAACTAAACAAGGCGGTTAGAATAAATTACGTATACTATATCTTTTTGTATACTGTATAAGGAAATTTTAGAAAAAAATAAACATAAAATAACTGTGTTTAATTAACACATTACATGGTTTAATATATTTATTTATAAAGATGTCTGTATTGTTTCTATGAATACTAACATGTAAAATATTAATAGTGTTGTGAGATTCTCTCTCAATATCGAATTTTAAATCAGAGTGGATGAGTTAGCGCAGGTGAGTATTGCGTTAGTGTCGGTTAAATAGGAGTCATATACAGGTAGACAATCATCAACGTATGTATTATAAAAAATTATACCTCTTATAGTACTTAGAACATTATCTGGCTCAATACAAAGTTCATCAAGTTTGAGACCAATACAGGAGCCCATAAATATACCACGGTCACAATTCAGATTATGTAAAGTATTAATAATGAACTGCTTTGTAGTAGAAGGGTACATGTTTTTGACGTCAAGACTCATTATTCTATACTTTTCTTTAACAGTAATATTTTTAATATTAGTTAGTAGTTCTTCAGAGTATGGATCATATGGTATTTCAATGTAATTATCTGGATTAGTAATATTATTTAAAACTGANAAGAAAAAGAAATTGTTGCTTCTGAACCCCACTTCGGCTCTCGATATGGACATTAATACTTCTGTCTGAAAACAAAGAAAACACATTTCATTGTACTGTCGTTATGAGAGTTTTGATTTAAAATGTAATAAAAATCAGACATATTTTAATGAAAATCGAAGTAAAATATTTAATTTTTAAATTATGAAAGAATATTTACGATTTTGTTATTGTCATCGTCAAGGAAATAAATGTCCATTATGTAAGTGAAAAACCGTTCCATCTGAAATGTGTTAATAATATAATTCTCGTTAAACAATTTATAAGTTTAAAAGACAGACAATTCACAAATTTTATGTAAAATGAAAGTAACTTACGTTCGAAGGAATTCTTGTCAAGTAAAGAAAATATATTACTATAACAATCCACAGCCAAAAGATTGCAAAGCATATCAACAGATATTCGTATGTAAACGATACGTAAAGTACCATATATATAATCGCAATGCTGATTATGGGAATGAAAACTGTTATCAACAAAGCCTCAATAGTTTCGAATATTTTATCGACGCTTTTAATAAAATATACGATCGACGACAGTTCCAGTAGCGATGTCTTGCTATTAACTTTTTTCCTTTGTATTTTTTCCTTTATGTCTATAATAAATGTGTCTAACAATTGAATACAGATGAAAGTAAGAATCCAAAGAAAACCCGTGCTATAACAAATGACGCTGACGTTGGTAAAAACGCCAAATATAAAATGAAAGGTACAGAAACTTTCTTGCCAGAATAATTTAGAATATCCGTAAGAGTTCCTGTAATACACGTACAAAGTGCCAAATAACAAACACACAAATACTTGGACCAAGCTGAAATAAATTAAAACTAAGTCTTGATAATGCAGTAATTTTGGGACATTTTCTTTGCGTATTTTAAGTTTTCGTCCAGGATTTTGATCGCCTTTATTATGTGAAATGCATTTGTATTAAACAGGTAAAGAAATAACGGAGAAATTAAAAGTGCCTCGAATAATAGGAAGCGTAAATGCGTTCCGTAGATATCCCACACAACGGGTATGCCACAGAATTCATCAATGTGCAAATTTATAAAATCTTTGATAATTGATCCGGATAAAAGACGAAAATACAAAGTATTGTTATAAAGTATGTATTAAACAGAAGCGCTTTAACCCATAAATAATCCTGGCGCTTGGGTATAAATACTCCAATGACGCGTAAAATGTTCAGATAAGGACGAATTGCATCCAAAAGAGAATATTCCATGAATAGATTTGGTTGCTTTTCTATTGATTGTTAACCTGTGAAAAAAAGACTGACGTTATCTCTTGGTCTCCTCGATGTTCTTGGTATTTTCATTATTCACTATCCCATAATATATCACTAAACGCTCAGAGGTAATTTCTTAATTTGTTTACATATTAATTGCATATATTGATTGATATAATGGAATATTAACTTCCTTAATGGTAATATAATTTTAAAATCCATTATGTTATATTTATCATTTTGGATGGTGAATGTTAAAAGTTTGAAAGAATGCAAGCATGAATAAGGCTGTGTACACACTAAGCGTTTTTAAACGCGCGTTAGCTCGGCGTTCGACGAGCGTTTAGCGGAGCGTGCGCACTGGCTCGGTTTGGAAATGGATGTGGAAGTGATTGCTTGTGTGTGGCTCCTCTATTGTCGCTATAAAAGACGACGGCAGAGGCAAAGAGAATTTTGGGTGCACCCAATATTACGAGATAGACTGACGCATGAAATGTTTGCGACGTTGTATCCAAAACTACGACAATATGAACCTAAGTTTTTTAATTTTAATTATTTTAGAATGTCTATAAAATCATTTGACGACTTACTCCATATTATAAAAGTAGATATTACCCAAAAGCGCGCGATCGAATATACAGCAAAATGGCGGCGTAAATCTAGAAGCGCTCGGCTAACGCCCGCAAAACGCGCGTTTTAACAAAAATCTATAAACGCGCGTTTAACGCGCGCTTGGCCAAAAGCGCGCATTTGAGTGTGTACGGCTACATAGAACTCTTGGTTCTTTAAAACGCGCGTTAAACGCGCGTTTAAAAGCACGCGTTTAACGCGCGTTGAAAAACGCCTAGTGTGTACAGGGTCTTAAACGCGCGTTAAACGTTCGTTTAAAAGCGCGCGTTTAACGCGCGTTGAAAAACGCCTAGTGTGTACAGGCTCTAAAGAACACACATTAATTATAGATCATGTTGTAGTACATCAAAACTAATGCTATAGGCCATCATTTATAAAATTGATATTAGTCTGGACATTTTCCAGACCGATTCCCTAAAAGCAGTTCGTCGCTTTCCATAGAAATAGGCTTAATAATTTTAATAATCCCAGAATTTCCTTATTATTAATATTATAATCATTCAGAAAGGATATTTTAAAACTCTTCACTTGCGGTTGTAGTGTATGTAGTGAGTGGCCGGTTGGCCGAGCGGTCAAGGCTGCAGCTTATCACTCTGGGTGACCCGGGGTCAAATTCCTGGGGATTATTTGATCCGGACGGGTCAAATAATCCCCAGCAATTTTTCGGGAGGTGGTCCGTTCGGATATGTCGGGCCCCATTCCTCAACACCCGGCTGCCCCATTGTGGGCCTGGCCGAACTCATAATGGGCTTGCCAAAAATAGGCCCTCTTAGTGCCCACAGGGTGGAAAAAGTTTTAAAAAAAGTGTCAGCTTGATGAAGTTCCGGCAGTGAGTGGAAAGAGAACGAGAACTTTTAATCTACTTATAAAAACATGGACTTGAAGAATGTAACTGTTGCCGAATTTGGAAACAAGACAACAGGGACAAAGACAGAACTTTTCGAAATGTACACAAGCTTAAAACAATAAGTACAAACTGACGTTTTACAGTTGTCGGCTTTCGTTTTCGATCTTTTAACAGAATTACGAGGACAACAATTTACTTTTAATTACTCAACTTCAAGTAAAGAATAAGAAACGGCACGGTAAGTATCTGATTGCATCGTTATGCTTAATGGTCGCGTGTTTTTGAAATGTGCCATTACTACAAGAAAGTAGAGACGAATTTTTGGAACCACATATGAAACTTTTCGTGGACGATAGCGGTGGCGTGCCGTGACATTTGATGATAGGGAAGCCGTGTTTCTGTGAGACGCCGACTACCAGGGGCAATCAGTCAGCGACGGTCTAGGGTCCATTCGTATTCGTGTTCGATAATACAGTAAAAACCGCAAACTTCTCTAAATGTATTTTTAAATAATAGATTATTTAACTTACTTAATAAATAAGCAAGTTCAATATAATTACCTCTGTTATATTAAATTCAATATATTCCCTACGCCCTCTAAATGCCAATTCTTGTTTCCATAACATTTATTAATTTAAATACTGTATAATATATCTATTAGCCGTAACTTTGTTATAATTTTCAATACTTATTTGATATTGTTTACTAATGTTAAATTGTATTCCGCTTTGATTTCCAATTTGCTTCAATTTTAAGAAAGAATCGATGGAGACTTACGATTTCGTGTCTTTAGCCAGCTTTACTCGAATTATTTAAATCGTCAAAGCCATTCTCATTCCACACACTAATTTCATTTGAAAATAATTGGCAAGGCCGACAAAACAATTTTTGCATTTCTATGCATCCATAAAGCCATTTTACGTCTTCATAAATTTTATGGTGAAAATGCCGAACAAATTTTTTTCGACGTATTTATATTTAATTTAGGCATTGGTCTATCTCTATTAATAATGTTTTCTTATTCATTACATGGTCTCCAGCCAAAACTTTTTAAAATAAATTTTCAATATCACAATTACATTCCGAATCGCTAGCCATAAGGGCTAAAATTAAAAATAAAATTATAAAAGCTTACTTGTTAAAATAAAATGTGTGATAAATATACAATTATACATACCTGGTACAAAATATTCAATTGTACGAATATACTTTTAAAGAAAATTACAGTAGAGCATCGATTATCCGACTCAATTGGGGGCTCAGGTTGGTGAGATAACTGAAAAAAATCGGATAACCGAAAAGTAGGAAAAAAATACATTATTAGTATAGTATATTAGGATATTAGTATATCCCATGTAATTAGTATATTAGTATATCGCTATTAACCAACTTCGCGTTGAATTTTCATCGATGTTAAGCCTAACAAATTTTTTTTAATAATAATCGTCGCTATTGTATCGTTAAAAATTATTTTAAAATTATTTTATTGCTCACGAAACAAACAACCACTCATAATTGGAAAATTAAGTCTCGTTTAAATACTGGCCTCCCTTCAATGGTCGAGTTGTTGATGCCAGCTAAAACACGTAAATATTTAATAAAAATAATATTAAAGTAGCCCAGATATAGTCAAATATTGTAATGCCACATCACTAGCCGACGTTTGAAATTTGCCGACTAGAACGGTCGGTTAACCGATGTGACGATTAATCGGGGGGTCGGATAATCGATGCTGTACAGGGTTGTTGTACATTTTAAACGTTTCTCACCATAGCTGTAAAAATCTAAATTTGCTAAACTTAATAGATTGTCCGTCATTTGTTTTCTAACTAATTCGTCTTAAGACCAGATGTCCACGGAAATTTCCAAAATTTACAATTTTTCGGTCGCTCTCGTTGAACTGAAAAAATTTCTGTTTATATTACGTCTAATATTACGAAGAAATCAGTCCCCACTGTACTCGGCAGTGGGTCGGTTAAGGTTTTGTTTAAGCAAAATTCCGGCTCTTTCAGCAGAGTTTTATTTATGTCCCTAATTCCCTAATCGCTTAATTATTTAACTACTACTTAAATAGAAATAAGTCGAAAGCGGTTACTTCGTACTCGAATATTTGTAGTCTCGGGAAAAAAGTGGAAAGACAAATTTTTATGACCACGGATACATAAATCGGAAATTTAAGGAAAATAAATTCTAGAGATTTTTCTGTACCTCGTGCATCTCTCTCATTCATTAAATTTATTTGTAAATGATGCTGTCAAAGTAACGGTTAATTTTTTAACATTGTACAAGAATTGTACACGTTTTTTTTACATCCCCTTTTGTACGGGACATACGAAATCGTAATATCACTGGTTTAACATTGAAATCTGTAAGTAATATAAAATGGGAGAGCGGAATAAAAATATCAAATATTTTAATGGATTTTTTTTAAAACTCCTGTCAACTATACAAAACTATCGTAAAAACATACCAGTAAATTCTCATCGGTTGGGTTGTTATAAATCTACTCATGACTCGCATAATGGGTCGAGGGCGGCCAAATATCTAGCGGGCGAGGCGGCTAACAGGCCAGAATCGGTCCTGGATAAAATTGGATGCGTTATACGTGTAGCATCCACTTAAGGTCCTAGGCTTCCACCAGCTAAAGCAGGTGAGATTGATGCTCTGTAAAGTGCATGCACAAATCTGGTGTTTGGATGCTGACAATACAGCGCTTCCATTCGCCACGAATATTCGAATATACAATAGCAATCTTATCTTTTTTTTCACGTTAGTATAGAAATTTGTAATAAGATACATAATGCGGTTATAATAAAATATTGTGCGATTATTTTCATATAATTAAAATTAATATGTATTTATTTTTTAAAAAATACAAGGGAAGCGGCGTTTCAACCGCTTCCAATGACGGCACGCCACTGGACGATAATGTAGTCGCCACATATAGTGTCTCAGTTTGCCAATGACTTTATTCACAGCGAAGCATTATTCGCATGCACTTTCCAACGACACTTCCGCACCTAAATCTCATAGAACATGCGTGAGATGCTCTGGGCAGACGAGTTGCATCCAGTGTGTCTTCAAAAACACTGTAGGAGAATCAGTATGATCTTGTTTCAAGTAGAGACTTTTTTCTCGACACATCTAATAAATCAGATGTGTCGAGAGAAAAGTCTCTACTTGAAACAAGATCATACTGTTAAAACGTTATAACTAGCATCAACAATTAGTGTGCAGTGTGGTTGTGTGTGTGCAGGAGGCAGCCATACACTATTAATCATCTTCTGTGAAAGAAGATCTATGATACCACTCACTAATTTTACTTGGTTTCGGTTTAATAAAATTTTAGTAAACTTTTTGCTTTTCAATTGTTTTGTTATGTGAAGAATACCATGTTTGCTCGTAAGTTAAATTCACACTATTCTGAACAGAACATCTTCAGTTATACGCGGAATTAATGGTTGTTCTTATATTTTGGAATTTAGAAATATCCTTAATAAAAGCGGGAAACTTTATATTTGTTATGAGCGAATTGTATTATTTACTCGTTGAGATCAGTTTTTGGCCTGTAATAAATAAGTTTTTAATAAATAATGAATGCGTGTTTATTTCTAACCCACATTAATTAAACATTGCGTCTGTACATTGTGTTAATTCATTGCTTCCTGTTTGATGCAACCGTTCAGAGGTAGAAACGAGTTGCATTACCTTCTCGGCTGTTATGACATATTATATAAAAATAACTTTTATATTATCATAAGGCTGGGTAGAGGCAAGCCGTCAAGTAAGCGAGCAAACGAACGAACAATTTAACAAAGAGAACAAGTTTATTATATTATTTATTTTTATGAAATTTATGAAAATCTGGACCTTATTTAGATGAAGAAAATTCGGAAAACTTCACATCTGTTCTCGACTTTCATGTTTCTAACTTCTTTCTCGAGATTAACGAAATATACACAGGCAGAAGACAGGTTATGACTGTCCGAAATTTATAGATTTACAATTTTTCTAATTGCATTCCTATAATTTTTCTAGATACAAATGAAATTGACACAAATGAAAGACGATTACGTATGGGAGGCAACACCATAATTGGAAATGGTACAATAAGCTGAAAATGTTCAATGACGACGATGATATATATGAGTAAAATTTTCATTAAGTCTACCCATGACGAGATACGACACATGAGCACTCGTATCTTCCCACCCCTCGACTCGTAATCACCAAAATTAGTGACAATGCTCTTTATATACAGGTTACCATTTCAAATTTCGTTTCTAAATCTTTACCCTATCCTAAAATATTAAACGAAACTAACGCCAACACATACAAACACATATCCATAGAATTTTTCCCGTCACCATCATACTGGGTTCAGGAAGTCTCAAAACATTCACCTCCAATTTCGACACCAATACATTCCCTTGTTACATGCATGTAACAGCTGGGAAATTATAAGTCGATGTTGGACTTATTTCTTATCCTACTTATTCTGCAATAGTCCCGCTTTAGTGTGGGAAAAGTAGTGTTTACCCCGAGATGGTGAGGAGAAATCACATGGTCTTTGTTTGTACAAAGGAACGAGGAGTAAATATTAACGACAAGAGAAATATGCAGTTTTAAAATATGCTTAATTCTGCTTATTATTCTCGTGTAAATTGACAATATAAATAAATAGAACGAATAAAACTAATTTTATTCGTTTTATGTATTTACACTTAAGCGTATAAACATCCAAATAAAATATTCTTTCTTCATTGCATAATACACTACATGTACAGTACAATATCTTAATTAATACGTGCTCTTTATTCATTCACATTCTTTGAACGTTTTAAAATTAACCATCTAAAGTCATAAATATAACATAATCGATTTTATAATTACATTACCATAAAACGTTAATTTTCTATTATGTCAATCAATATTCGCATATTTTCAACGTAGCTAATTAAAACATAAACAAACCAAGGGATAAAGTATTAACCTTGCGTGGATAATAGTTACGTGGAACATCCAGGAAACGAAGAGAAATTTTAATTTTATTCTTTTGAGTCTACCGGTCAGTATAAATCTATTAAATACTCATGGAATATTCTATTTTGGACGCAATTCGTCCGTATCTAAACGTTTTACGCGTCATTGGTGTATTTATACCCAAGCGCCAGGATTATTTATGGGTTAAAGCGCTTCTATTTAATACGTACTTTATAACGATAATTTCTATTTTCGTCTTTTATCCGGATCAATTATCAAAGATTTTTATAAATTTGCATATTGACGAATTCTGTGGCATTCCCGTTGCTTGGGATATCTACGGTACCCATTCACGCTTCGTATTATTCGGTGCACTTTTAATTTCTCCGTTATTTCTTTACCTGTATAATACAAATGCATTTCAAATAATTAAGGCAATGAAAATCCTGGACGAAAACGTAAAATACGCAAAGAAAATTTTTCCAAAATTACTGCACTATCAAGACTTAGTTTTAATTTATTTCACCTTGGTCCAAATATTTGTGTGTTTGTTATTTGGCACTTTGTACGTGTATTACAGGAACGTTTACGGATACTCTAAATTATTCTGGCAAGAAAGCTTCTGTACCTTTCATTTATTATTCGGCATTTTCACCAACGTTAGCGTCATTTGTTACGGCACGGGATTCATTGGGATTCTTAGTTACATCTGTATTCAATTATTAGACACATTTATTATAGACATAAAGGAAAAAATACAAAGCGAAGAAATTAATAGCAAGACATCGCAACTGGAACTGTCGTCCATTGTATATTTTATTAAAAAGAACGATAAAATATTCAAAACAATTCAGGCTTTGTTGATAACAATTTTCATTCCCATAATCAGCATTGTAAGTATATATGTGGTACTTTACGTATCGTTTACAATAGAATATCTGTTGATATGCTTTGCAATCTTTTGGCTGTGGATTGTTACAGTAATATATTTTCTTTACTTGACAAGAATTCCTTCGAACGTAAGTTACTTTCATTTTACAGAAAATTTGTTAATTTTATCTCTTCTAAACCATATAAATAGTTTAACGACAATTATATAATTAATACATTTCAGATGGAACGGTTTTTCACTTGCATAATGGACATTTATTTCCTTGACGATGACAATAACAGAATCGTAAATATTCTTTCTTAACTTATAAATTGAATATTTTACTTCGATTTTCACTAAAATATGTCTGATTTTTACTACATTTTAAATCAAAACTCTCATAACGACAGTACAATGAAATGTGTTTTCTTTGTTTTCAGACGGAAGTATTAATGTCCATATCGAGAGGCGAAGTGGGATTCAGAAGCAACAATTTCTTTTTCTTCGACAAGCAAGCGGTTTTAAGTGTAAGTTTAATATCTCATATACTATTTTATAATACGGTATATATTGTTTCTACTATTGTTTAAATATTGATATAATATTTTCTATAAAAGTGTATTTTGTTTCAGTACACTGTCGAATTCATCACACAATTAATTGCATTTTCGATAATAAGAAGTAAATCCACCACAAATTAGTAGGTATCCACCGGATATTTGACTGATTCAATTGACAGATAATAATTGAAAAATTCAGTTCGATGCACTACGTCAACTGCAGCAATATTGCAGATTTTGAAATTAGACGTGATGTTCATATTGTGAAATCAACAGTGATTTTACGTCATCATTTTCAATGCCCGTATCTCGAGAGAGTTGAGGTTGGATTAGATTTTCGACGACTTCGATCTACTGCAAAGGAATTCAAACGTTAAGTAGATTGTAAGAAAGTTCTTTGTTAATTATTATGGATTCATCAAAATGCAAAGATGCATTTTACTGTAAAAGAAGAAACTGGAATGTTTTTATGAGTTACGACAACGCAATTTTTCCGCGCATTTAGAGTTTCTTTTAACTTCACATACGAAGAACAATGCATCAGTTATAGAAAATGAGTATTCGAGACAATTGAAAAACAAGGGATATAACTATATCTTCTTATAGCAGGAAACAGTTGGCAGAAATTGACAGCCCTCTCGTCTGCAACTGCGATAAAATATTGGAAAGAAGAGTTAAGAAAACTGTTTAATATATTTTAAAGCGATTCGTTTATAATCATTAATTAAATAATATTAAACACAGGAGAATGGCATCGTGTCACATAAGTGGGAGTCACATTTGTAGGGAAATGGAATACCAAACGAATGCCATTGTTCTTAAATGTTCACTAGCAGAAAACAAACTGTACATAAACTTTGCACCGTTCTCAGCAAAACCTCTGTTCGTTGCTCACAGAATAAAGAAATTCGTTCGGCATCGGCTAAGGATGCATGTAAATATGTTGATCTGTGACAGAAATTCCAACATTGTAACAAAGTCAAAGCCGAACCAGATGTGCTTATCGCACTTTTGTGCTCGGAAGGAAAATGTAGATGATCTGTCATCTTTGTGATTTTTTAATATACAGTACAAGATGTGTAATAGATAAAAGTTTATACTACTGCAATTACTTTAAAACTCACTTTCTGTAATAGGAAACAACAATTCTACTTTTTAATTGTTTATTAGAGTCGGCATCTCGTCTACCGCGTTTGTACGTTTTATCACGAGTAATATATAAGAGAAAATACATAGATAATAGTGATGTACAAATAGAACGAGTAAAGGCACTTAGTACTGGGATATCAGTTATCAAATTATACTTTAATAGATATGAGAGAATTGTTTTTTATGTACAGATTATAAGTAAAATAATGTATGTATAGGCGTTATTGTTGTTAAAATATTAAGTGTTAATAAAACAATCGATATCTTGTATGATTAAAAACCGTATTTTAGTGTATTATCTTCGAATAAATCTGCCGAAATAAATTACGTAGAGACGTCTGAAAATATTGTCTACAGAAATTATAAAAAACAAAATGTTACAACTTAATCTCTTTACATAAGCCGTAGTCTGGTTTAAAATAAACGGTTTGTTAACGGGAATATAGGCGATGTCTAACAAAAATTTCTTGTACTTAGTACGTACAATTTCCAGATACATTGTAGCTAGCATTTCATTCTATTGTAAATCGTTTGTTTTTTAAAAGAAGTCTAGCAACGAGTTAAGTAACTTTCCCGGCGAAAAACACCAAGACACACTAGCATAAAAGTGAAATCGTGCAGCGCCATTTGTTATGAGATTTTTTTAAAATAGTTGTTATATTATTAAGTTTTATGAAATAACAAAAAAATTAATTCATCAATGTCTATTAAGATCCTATTATGCTTTTTATATAAAACGAGTTTATACGCATATATTGTACAAACTCTAGCGACATTAAATCATACAAGAAACCAACTCACTCATTGTTTAAAAAGTTTCTTTATTATCTTTTGGTTTGTCAAAGGCCTAAGCCTCATCAGTCTGGCCTGATTTGACATTTGAATACGTACAACGGAATCATTAATCATTAAAATTACAAAATTATCTTATAAAAGGTATGTACAGAGAATGTATACAAATAAAGTAATCAAGCATCAATATTACAGTGTGATTTGATGAATTACGATATAATACAAGCAATAAAATCTAAAAACAACGGTAAACTGTAGTTAAAATTAACTTTAAATACTAAAATGCAAATATTAAAACAAAAATACCTTTAACAATGTGAAAATAAAAATAATCATTCGGATTTAAAATATACTAAGACGATAATGGAGAACTAAACAAGGCGGTTAGAATAAATTACGTATACTATATCTTTTTGTATACTGTATAAGGAAATTTTAGAAAAAAATAAACATAAAATAACTGTGTTTAATTAACACATTACATGGTTTAATATATTTATTTATAAAGATGTCTGTATTGTTTCTATGAATACTAACATGTAAAATATTAATAGTGTTGTGAGATTCTCTCTCAATATCGAATTTTAAATCAGAGTGGATGAGTTAGCGCAGGTGAGTATTGCGTTAGTGTCGGTTAAATAGGAGTCATATACAGGTAGACAATCATCAACGTATGTATTATAAAAAATTATACCTCTTATAGTACTTAGAACATTATCTGGCTCAATACAAAGTTCATCAAGTTTGAGACCAATACAGGAGCCCATAAATATACCACGGTCACAATTCAGATTATGTAAAGTATTAATAATGAACTGCTTTGTAGTAGAAGGGTACATGTTTTTGACGTCAAGACTCATTATTCTATACTTTTCTTTAACAGTAATATTTTTAATATTAGTTAGTAGTTCTTCGGAGTATGGATCGTAAGGTATTTCAATGTAATTATCTGGATTAGTAATATTATTTAAAACTGACTTGTATTTATTAAATTCAACAGCACTAATTGTTTAGTTTTATTGATTTGTAAAATAATTAAATTAAATCTATTTTTAAAGACTAAATCTTCACATTTCATTATTTTAGGGCCACTGTAATCAAGTATTTTAATGAGTGAATTTTTTTCATTTAGTGAAATATTACAATTAGAATAATTAATTAATTATTTTTCCAGTTAAATTTTTGTGTTATTTTTGGTTATTCTAATTTTATAACTAGTTTATTACATTTTAAAATAGTGTGAGTCTCACCATTTCTCCTCCGAAATTTTGGTTGTTATCATATATAACTTATTTAGCTAATAATGTATTCTCTTTAAATAATAAGTCGGGAATTTTATTGTATTCCCTTTCTAAAGTTTTAGTAATACCGGTTAAAAATAATTCAAAGAAACAAATTAGAATAAAAAAAATTATCAATTTATTGTTATAAATCTGACAACATAAGAAGGCAAAGAAGAAGAGAATGACCGTCGTTCATCTCTTTTTCGAGAGTGTTAGATGACAGATGTTACTCCATTCATTTCATGTGGACTACTGTAAGACCAATGATGCTTATTGCAAATTAACTTACTTCCTCCGGAAGAAAATGATGATTGGTGAAAACGAAGAATAAAATAAAAGGGAATGACGAAAATCAGAGAGAATGAAAGTTCCCTCTGCAAAATTTTCCTCTCCCTCTCTCCGAGAGGGAAATTTTGAAAAATCCCTTCTTAGTGTACATTCCCATGACGTACCCCAACTGTGTACCAAATTTCAACTTTCAACTCCTAACCGTTTTGGCTCTGAGCTTATTATCAACACAAACCCATCACAATAAAAAAATAAGTTAACTGAAAATGAAATCAACCCCCCGAAAAGCCCAATCCCGAAACTCCGAAGGACCCCCAACCCCCCCGCCCTTTGGTTTTTTCTTGTCTAAATCGAAGGTGTGTCCAACAACACATATCTGCTGGCAGGGTCTTACCCTAAATTCTCGTAGTCCAATTTTTGACGGCCCCCAAGCCCCCTACAACAGTATACCCATCTCTAAAATTTAAACAAAATTTAAAATGAATATTTTTTCTCCTTCCCTTTACCCTTCTATATTTTAATTCGGCGACATATTCTTTAAGTCTTATTCCTACTTTCCTTTTTGTTTCTCCTATGTAAATTTTCGGGTGTTCACAAGTACACGGTATGGAATAAACTACATTTGTTATGCTATAAGCTATATATCTTCTACCTTTTTACCTTGTTCAAGCTTTATTTTTTTATATTCTCTTTTGCAATTTTTTGTAAGTTAGAGATAGTTTTATAGTTACTTTGTTAAAATCTTTATTTATTTCTTCAAAAACACCTTTGATATAAGGGAAAGCTATTTATGTTGGTGTCTTTGTTTTGTTGATGTTTATTATTAATTCTACTTTCCCATTTTTGTATTATTCTATTTGGGGTAGCCATTTAACTTAAATTTCTTTTTTTAAACTCTTTTATATACTCATTTTTATTCTTCTCTATACTTGTTCTATTTTTAATTCTTTTATATTCCATACAAAATGTTTCTTTTACGTATAGTGTAGTATATAATATATACTTTTATAAGATTATTTTGTAATTTTAATGATTAGAAATATGTACATCAGAATAATTAATGTCAAATGAGGTCAGAGTGATGAGGGGCATGGACCGAAATAATAAAGATACTTCTTAAACACTGAGTAACTTGGCTCCTTGTATGATTTGATCTCGCTATAATATCACAATATTTGTGGATAAACTCGTTTTATATAAAAAGCTTAATATTGAGTATAGAGATGAGTTTTATAAAAAAAAACAATTGTAAGTACTATTAACAACTAAAATCTTATAGTCTCATAACTCTCAGCCTTTAACCACCAAAATTAATTAGTGTGAATACAATACTCCTTATAATTAAGTTACCAACGTTTCTTAATGTTTACACCATCCTAAGATATTAAACAAAACAGACACTAACAGAACACAGAAACATACAGACACACGCAAATCCATAGAATTTTTTTCCTGTTTTTGACAATTTTGGATTCAGGAGATCCGAAAACGTGGAGATTTGCAAAAAACCGGTAAGGTCAAATTTAACACAATTACAATACCTTCCCTTGTTAGGTATAGGCCTACACAACAAAACAGAAGTAGAGAGTTTAAACGTTTACTTTCCAAACAAACCCAAATTAAAAACTATTTATAGTGTTTAAAAGAAAAATTATAATAGGTTAAAATGACGCTGATAGACAATGGAAATACACGTAATATAGAACATTGAATGCGATATTAATATAAATTGCGACATCCTTATCACAATAGACAAGTTCTTTTTAATTACTCGACGTGTGGAAATGCTGATTAATATGCATAAAGGATATGTTATTTGTTTCGTATTTTGTTACCAAGAATTCATTTTGAAGGCATACTTTAAATATTATAACCCGTAAAACTCAAAGTTCTTGATTAGTCGATCGTAATATATAATCGATAGACTATTGACAAAGTGAAATAATCGAGAAAATCGATTAATCGTGCGCACATTAGATAATAGAGTATATATATTAAACACATACGAACCGACTGTCCTTGTGTTATTCGTGTATTATTATCGCGCTAATGGCCACGTGGAGTCTTTTAGGTTTTCTTCACGTGTCTAATATCTAAATAGGGACCAATTTCCCATAGAAACTCGTCCCCTCAGCTGATGGTCGACGTGTCGTTTTGCCATATCCTACGAAACCAAATCGGCTTTCACGAATAAGATATAATTCTATTTTCGTCACAGATAAAAAATTAAAATAAATAAATTGTTAAATAAAAGCTGTAAATTTCGTATTAAAATATAATCCTTTAATTTTAAAGTTTGTTATTCGTGTCAACATGACGTTACAACAGAAATGTTTATCGATCCCCCACAATTTCGATTGCTTCATCGAATCCGGATTAAAATGTTCGTCAATTGAATTCGGCCGAACCACGTATATGTATTATAAAATAAATTATAGAGTTTTCTATCGGATACACAACTAACAAAACATGTTCTTCCTCTTGTTTGTTCTGAAAACCGCCATTTTCTTTACTGACGTTACTGGAAAAGGTAAAATTATTTAGATATTTCTAACGCTTTGTTACTGATTTACTCTTTTATTTTCTATATTTTAGAATGTGTTACGCCCGAGGAATATCGTAACAACAGCTGCGAGGCTTATTGCACGGAAGGGCAGCCACTCTTCTGCAATTCTGTTAGCATTGATTCCGACTGTTACTGTGGAAATGGAACAGTAAGAGATAACACAACACACGAGTGTATCTCGCCTGAAGAATGTACCAAGAGTAACAACATACTTTTACTTATTTTTTTAAACAAAATTTATTAGATTAATGACATGTTTGTGGTCCCTTCTAGAAATATGCGGTCCGGATCAACAATTCGTGTTTTTCGGTTTTAATGTGTCGGTGTGTACAAGTAAAGGTTACATTGTCTCTATACTGATACTTCCCTACTTGTTTTGTTCGTGTGAAAATTCACTACTTGATGAGTGCGCTTTGACGGGCAAGTGTTTAACAGAAGAACAGTGTGACAAAAGTAAGTCTAATGTTTGAATTTCGCTCTTAATTAATTATAATTATTGGGCTCATTATGAGTTCGACCAGGCCCACAATGGGGTTGTCTCCCACAAACCCATTGTGGGCATGGTCGAACCAATAATGGGCTTGCTAAAAAGGCTCTCTTAGTGCCCACAGGGAGAGTTAAAAAAACACCACTGTTCGACGATTTTAGCCACTCGACCACCAGTGTTGGGTAGTTTAATCCATTCGGCCACTGGTGAACACTATATTAAGAATGCAATATGCAAATTTCATGTATATTTATATATATATATAGGCTATATTTTTCTTTACAGGACAATCAAATCCCATGAATTGTTCTCTAGACGCTGATTTTCACCGTTAAATATTCTGATATATGTAAAAATTTTGTATTATTTCCATATAAATCGATGATTTCGTACTGTTTTCATTAATAAAATATAAAAGAATGTACCATTTTGTTTAAGGAAATAATATTAAAACAGGAATAACGTATAATCCGCAATCTCCACCTATCTCTACATTTGATATAATATAAAGATGATGTTCCTAAATACTGTATTAAACGGAAATGATATTAAATTTATATTTTAATAAAATATTATAAAATAAATTTTATGTTTTTATAAAATAATCTAACTGTAGGGCGAAACAGTCGGTTTGGTGGGACGTGGCAACGAGACACGTGGGCGATTCGTCGAAGGGAGTGGCCCCTCCAGAGATCTCTCTATGGTAAACTCCGGACAATTGCATGTGGCAAGTCCGTTGATAGGCGCTAATTCTCGACTAACTCCCGGTATTCAGTGCTTTTTAAAGAAAATTGGCTCCTATACGGGTATTAGACACGTAGAAAAGTCCATGCAGCCAATTTGTTGGTCGGACGCAAACCCAAACCAATGTTTAGTGGTGTGACTACTCGGCTGGTAAGCTTGCAACGATAACTATCATTAATAATTCCTTTACAATGCATTTTATTAATAGCTAGTCTGAAAATATGAAAAAATTCCCTACACAATTTCATTACAATAATCACAAGTAATTATTAACACGAACATTTCTAGACAATTTTAAATTTCGATTTCTTTAGCAAGCAAGTACGACAGTCCACGAGATGCTTCTGTAATATATTTCAAATTATATTTTAACAGTGAATATATTACAGTAATTACTTTGTATGAGATTTACTTATGGAAACAATAATAAATAAATTATTTACCGTTACTTATTGAGAGCCAACCGTAGAAATCTTCTTAAGAATCATACTCGATTTATGGAAGCTTTCACCAACAGCGAGACTCGACTGTACTTCTGAATAAAGCTCATCAGAGAGTGGGTGTTCGTGGTGCATTTTCATCCACGTCACACCTAAAACACAGCACCGGACACTTACTTAAAGCATTAAAATTTAAATATTTTGTAAAATAATTTACCTTCGTTTATGGAATCACCCAAATGAAGCGTTAATTCTATACCAACTCCGTAATTTAAATATCCATCTCGTCTTTCTTCTTTCTTACAAAGTTTTGCCAATTTCTTCCCCTCGATCCCAATTACAACACCTAAAAGAAAGGATACGTTTTAATAAAAATATTTTAAGATATTTTACGCCATAATTCTTAAAATTTGCTCACCCGCTTTTCCATTATACTTAAATTCAGTCACGTGCTTAGTGTTTGGTAATACAGATGATGGATTTTCCACGCATTTTCTAGCTACATCTTTATCTACCCCTTGACGAACTAAGATTTGATAGAACTTTTCTAAGGCGCTTCCATCACTTATAACTTTTCTAATCAGAATTTTTGCTTCGTCTTCGTTTCTGCATCGCTTGGACAGAACAAGCAATTCGCTTCCTAAAACAATAGAAATCTGTTAGAAACAATCGTTCGTACACAACAAAAACATCGTATTTAACATACCAAAAACTTCCACAAGCTCTTGAATATCGCAAGGTGCATTTCCATTAAGACATTGGACAGTTTCTATAATTTCTAATGAATTCCCTATCATTTTTCCAATAGGAGCTTCCATTCTGGTCAAGAAAGCCGTGGCTTTAACACCATTAGACGAAGCGACATTCACCTGAAGCGTAAAATATAATTTTATATGGAAAAAAATTCAGTTTACTCTCTAGAAAAAAGTGAAATACCATAGAAGAAGCCAGTTCTTCCGCTGCATCTTCAGTTTCGCAAAAGGCCGAATTTCCAGTTTTAACATCAAAAACTAAAGCGGATAACCCTTCAGACAGTTTCTTTGAAACAATAGAAGCTTTAAATACACATAAATAAAGTAAATTAAAATGTCATCCTGTAAAAGTGTAAATTATAAAGTAATTTGCATATTACCCGTTATCAGAGAAATGTTGTTCACAGTTCCGGTGATATCACGATAATGATACAGGACTTTATCTGCTGGAACCGATTCTAACGTTTGGCCAATTATACACGCTCCAATATCTTCTAGAGCTCTTTCCACTTCCTCTGGTGCCAGACTAGCATTGAAATTTGGAATTGATTCCAACTTGTCTAACGTTCCTCCAGTGAAATCTAAAGATCTTCCAGTTATCATTGGCAACTTTAAAAGACAATACATTACAAATTTATTTTCTGTAATGAATACAACTCCATAATTATTATAAACGAACAGCCGGATTCCTTATTGGGCTATAAGGGTAAATGATTACTAATCAATTTGTCACTAGGCAATCTTCCAGAGCTGCCATCTCTTGTTAAATAAATAACCTAACCAAACTACTCGAAGAGGAATCCTCGTCTGATGAATTAAGAATATAATGATTTCTTTTTGCATCCTGCTGTCAAATTTTGTTGAAGAGACTTTATTCAACTAAGTAATAAAAAAAAAAGTTTACCTTTAATCCACACGCTGCCAAAACGGGTACTAGAACGTGACTAATTTTATCTCCAACTCCACCCGTACTATGTTTATCTACTATGATATCTCTCGTTTCATCCTTCCATTTAAATACCTTACCGGAGTTTACCATGAGTTTAGTCAATGTGGCCGTTTCTTCGTCGTCCAATCCAGAGAAATAAATTGCCATGAGCATGGCACCTGCAATATGCCAAAAATTTACCAATCAAATATGCTTATAAACTGATCGTGGATTCGTACTTAATAACGGACTGGCCGCGTGAAGTTTTCTCGCTTTTCCTCACCTAATTATAGGCCAGTTTCCTATAGAAAGTCATCTCAACTGTATATATCAATTATACTGTGTTCACTCTAACATACAGCAAAATTAGTAAATTAATTCTAGATTTTTAGTTACTTTTTAAACACATTTATTAACGAATCAACACACGATCTGTTGTTATACGATAATCATACGTGTTAGACGTTAAATTAACAATTAACAAATTAATTCAAATTATTAAAAATATTTCGATAAGATACAATTTAGTTAAGTACAAAGTTTCATTTTCATGCACTTAATCAGTCGAAGGTCATTTCATGTAATACTGAGAAACCAGGAAGTTACGCAAGACAAGTCAATAAAGAAAGAAATTTCAAATATCTAACATATTGTACAGTACAATTACGCTATAAATTACACAAAACTTACCGATTTGTGCCGAGAGATCTTCCACCCTTTCGCCATTTTGTACTTTACGTTCCTTTTCGACTACTTTTTCTATAAAATAATGTAATTCTTCTGTTGTTAGTTTACTTCCATCACGTTTTTTTTCGATGATGGATCTTAGTTTTGTACAGAACATGTTCATAATTATGTCGGCTCTTCCCTCCTCCTATTCTCTGATAACGCTTAACAGTTGAAGGTTGTAGAATGAATCATTGTAATATTATATCTTCCTTATTTATTCATATTAGTAGATATTGATAATTTCACTTTCGGTTACGGTTTTGAAACGAGTTTTTCATTATATTTTTCTGTTTTGTTTTAATGAAACAATTTATTATTTAATTAAACTATTGCAGAACTATTCTGTTACCCTTAATAAAAATTCTTCTTTTTTTCAAGAAGGTAAAAAAATTCTTTTACTATTAAAGATTTACTACATCGTTCAAGGCGTTAGACCACATATCTGGGGCACTATTGTAAGTACCCATTGATGCAGTCTTCTCCACACGTGGGTACTCGTCCCCATTTGAGGTCAAAGTAATCCGACGATAGGTCAGAAAAAGTCTAGTACTTTCTATGGGAAATTGGCCCTATTCAAGTGTTAGGCACGTGAAGAAAACTCGGAAAATTCCGCGTGGCCAACTCGAGGAACAATACGTGCTGGGTATATTTTTATGACCGGATCGGTTCCGAATAAAGAAAGAAATGGCGATTCATATTTCCGTGTCCACCCGGATCAAGAAATTTGTATGAGCTCCACAGACAACGGTCATCAAAGAGCGTTGGGATCGTTTCAACAAATGTCTGGATCCTATTCGTGACCATATGTTCTTATATTTGGGAAATTTTTCGAGTCCCTTACGACTTAACAATGGAGCATTGTCGATCCGCAAAGAAATTCTAGCTAATGACGAAAAGTCGAATCGGCCCGGGAGATTATTTGACACTGCTCATAGACTCATTTGTTTCAATACATTTAAAATTATATAAAAATAATAATGACGTTACTATGAATCATATACATAAACGCTTCAGTAGTGCAATATACACAAATATATTTATAAATTCTGGTTAAGTTTATTTTAGGCATTGCTACTGCTAAAGACATGGAAGGGGGAGACAGTTTCAGAGCAAGAAATTTCTTCTATTTAAGTGGAACAATCCCTCCCTCACCACTACACTGCAGTCACATTCTAGACAGGGATAAAATGCCCTCAATGTGACCACATTGAGATCAAAGGCCATTAGAGTGTGAAAACAGCCAAAATTTAAAAAATGTATGCTATTTATTAATGATTCTATAGAAGCAGGTTGTAAATTTTGGCATCTGCAGCATTATTAAACTACTTAAAATATTATAATAAAAATATAATTATAGTAAGAATACTCAAATGTTTACTTATTTAAAGGAATTAAAGATGAGTTTTAGGATTTTCTTTTTATAAAATAGAGCATAAAACTATTATTTCATATTCATAATAAATAGTGATATATCCATTAAGATTTCACTGTTTATAATACAGCAAACCATAAAAATAAACACAAATTTAAACACAAGTATTTTATTTCATCTCCAATCTTCCAACAATGCTTTTTTTTACCTTGATCACAGGATCTTATCCAACAATTACATACCAATACTTTATTATAGATCATTTTTGAATCCGACAAAAGAAATGAAAAAGTATTTCTTTAATTCACTACATTTTATTATTTAAATAAAAAATTCATATAAATAAGAATACAACCAAATTATAAATACTCTAAAACATATCAATAGATTTTCTATTACCAATGTTTTGTTATAATCTCATCAAATTAGAAAATCATACATATTTAACAGTTTTTTAAGTAGATTTTTACATGTAATAATTTAAAAAAAAACATAAAACGAAATCTTAATTTTAAATAATTTAATAATCAAGTTGTTGTTATTTATTTTATTTTTTATCAAATTAAAAACAAACAGAATGGAAGCTCATTTGCTTTGTAAACTGGATTCTGAATATTTATAACCATAAATATTTACAAATAATTGAAATTTCGCTAACATTTTATGAGATCAGATGATAGATCGATGTAAAATTAATAAAGAGATACAAAAAGAACTGTCTTTGAGCATTAAAACCCTTTAATAGAATTAAAGTATCAATGCAAGTACTTTTGATACTGCATTACAGTCTTCTTCAGGCATAATTTTGGAGAATTTTTGCCCAATAAAGAAGGTAAAGCACTGTCAAATGTACTTGTATTGGTGTTTAATTTCATTAAAGACAATTGTGTTTGTATCATTTATGTAAAGATGGCATAAAGCAAGTGTACAAGTTTCTTCTAAAATTAAAGAAAATTTTGTAATCCGCAACTTTCAAATTCTCGCTTGCATATTCTAGCACCGCGCTATTTTTAATATGCTGTAAATACAACTTTCCCATAATCTAAGTTGTAAATCTTTATGCTCCAGCCAAGTATTTTTTCTTAATTTTTTATCAAAAGTTTTACAATTTTATACACGTATATATATTTTTTTCCTGTTATCGAATCTATTTCTCACAATATTCGGGCTATAGTTTATGGAAATCTCAAAGCACAGCAAGAATATAATTGTGGAAAATAATTCCATGTAATATGTATGTACAGGTATATAAAATTATTGGTACAATTAGAATGATGTGTGTGCAATTTTTCTTTGTTCCTATATGAAATTTATTTTTAATGTAATATTTAAGCAACAAACAAATTATTGTGTAAGAAATGTTAATGATTTTTAAATAAATCAATGAAATTTAATTGTAAGAATGAAAGAATTAAAAAAAAAGTAACTTATCTTAAAGCACAGGCATTTATAGATTTGAGAATTGTAAATATTAAACTCAGTCTGAAAATATGAAAAAAAAAAAAATGTTATTTTAATGATTTGCAAAGTAAAATATTAAATCTCACTCATTCTATTATTGAGGCCGGATTTAGACTCACTATAGTTCTAAGCTATAATATACGAGGCCTTTCTCGTTTTTCAAATAATAAATTTTAACGTATGAGGTCCTAAACGGCAGTTTGTTTAGCTTATATTTAAATCCGGCCCCCACATGTTATTATAATTTAAATTTGATATATAAATAAATCACAAAACAATTTTGAAAGTGATAAATTAATTTCAAATGCTGAAAAATAACAATAATATAGATAAAATATATTAATAAAAAATGATAAAAAATAATTTCTATAAGGAGAGGAAAAATATAAATTTGTATTTTTCCTCTTTGATATGCAAATATTATATGAAATAACAAAAAATAAATTGCAAATTTAGTTAAATTGTAATTAAAATGAAAGGATATGTTGCTGTAAAAAGAAGACTGCATTTAAATTCTTCACTTAAGATAGAAAATGTACAATATTTTAATTAAATATAAATGTACATTATTAAGTTATTGGACATGTTTCATCAACACTTTACATCCAATTAAATAAAACTCTCAAACTTATCTGAAAGTGGTCTTATATTAACTGTTGATTTGTTTTCTGAATCTTCTCACCCTATGGGCACTAGGAGCATCTTTTAATTATATCTGTCACACCCAATAATAGGGAAGGATGGGGCCCAACATATCTGGGACAGACCATCCCCAAAACATTCCTGAAGTTTTTTTTTTAACTACCCAGCACTTGATCTTAGGTGAAAGCCTCAACTGCATTGGCTTTCCAACCTTATTAATCAGCAGTTCATATCCAAGTCACTTAATGTAAGAATTGAGAAATTCAATTTTAATACCAGGTTATAAAGTAACTCAAAGAATAATTTNTTAGTATATCCCATGTAATTAGTATATTAGTATATCGCTATTAACCAACTTCGCGTTGAATTTTCATCGATGTTAAGCCTAACAAATTTTTTTTTAATAATAATCGTCGCTATTGTATCGTTAAAAATTATTTTAAAATTATTTTATTGCTCACGAAACAAACAACCACTCATAATTGGAAAATTAAGTCTCGTTTAAATACTGGCCTCCCTTCAATGGTCGAGTTGTTGATGCCAGCTAAAACACGTAAATATTTAATAAAAATAATATTAAAGTAGCCCAGATATAGTCAAATATTGTAATGCCACATCACTAGCCGACGTTTGAAATTTGCCGACTAGAACGGTCGGTTAACCGATGTGACGATTAATCGGGGGGTCGGATAATCGATGCTGTACAGGGTTGTTGTACATTTTAAACGTTTCTCACCATAGCTGTAAAAATCTAAATTTGCTAAACTTAATAGATTGTCCGTCATTTGTTTTCTAACTAATTCGTCTTAAGACCAGATGTCCACGGAAATTTCCAAAATTTACAATTTTTCGGTCGCTCTCGTTGAACTGAAAAAATTTCTGTTTATATTACGTCTAATATTACGAAGAAATCAGTCCCCACTGTACTCGGCAGTGGGTCGGTTAAGGTTTTGTTTAAGCAAAATTCCGGCTCTTTCAGCAGAGTTTTATTTATGTCCCTAATTCCCTAATCGCTTAATTATTTAACTACTACTTAAATAGAAATAAGTCGAAAGCGGTTACTTCGTACTCGAATATTTGTAGTCTCGGGAAAAAAGTGGAAAGACAAATTTTTATGACCACGGATACATAAATCGGAAATTTAAGGAAAATAAATTCTAGAGATTTTTCTGTACCTCGTGCATCTCTCTCATTCATTAAATTTATTTGTAAATGATGCTGTCAAAGTAACGGTTAATTTTTTAACATTGTACAAGAATTGTACACGTTTTTTTTACATCCCCTTTTGTACGGGACATACGAAATCGTAATATCACTGGTTTAACATTGAAATCTGTAAGTAATATAAAATGGGAGAGCGGAATAAAAATATCAAATATTTTAATGGATTTTTTTTAAAACTCCTGTCAACTATACAAAACTATCGTAAAAACATACCAGTAAATTCTTATCGGTTGGGTTGTTATAAATCTACTCATGACTCGCATAATGGGTCGAGGGCGGCCAAATATCTAGCGGGCGAGGCGGCTAACAGGCCAGAATCGGTCCTGGATAAAATTGGATGCGTTATACGTGTAGCATCCACTTAAGGTCCTAGGCTTCCACCAGCTAAAGCAGGTGAGATTGATGCTCTGTAAAGTGCATGCACAAATCTGGTGTTTGGATGCTGACAATACAGCGCTTCCATTCGCCACGAATATTCGAATATACAATAGCAATCTTATCTTTTTTTTCACGTTAGTATAGAAATTTGTAATAAGATACATAATGCGGTTATAATAAAATATTGTGCGATTATTTTCATATAATTAACATGGATATGTATTTATTTTTTAGAAAATACAAGGGAAGCGGCGCATCCACCGCTTCCAACGACGGCACGCCACTGATATATAATTGACGAATTAAACAAGTCCGTACAAGTACAATTGGTACGAGTCTGCGCCGTCCTTGCAAAGCTCTCATAGAAATCTGGATAAGCATTGCTACTTCACGTATGCGCGCTACATATTCATACTATTAATAGTAGGGTTTCTCAAACGGGATCCCGGGATCCCGGTTGTTTTTTTAACCCGGGAAA
>NW_019385499.1:122959-159468 GCF_000671375.1 Centruroides sculpturatus | reverse complement strand
ATTATGACCTATTTGGACAACTGTTTACATGCTGCATGTTTATAGGTGTTGATTTTTGCAAAATCTTGCATATATATATATACTTCAGATAATATATTTTTTTTTAATATTAAGTGATGTAAAATTTTCTCCAATTGTCACACATATAATAATTATTATCACAATCAAAATACTACAAATTTAAAATGTGATAAGTAATACAATCTACTTATTGAGATTTTTCTGCTCTATTTATACATTGATATCTCAAAAATCACTGCAAATTACAGAAAAATAAATCACAATTTCTACATTGGGTCCCATATTGTGTTGAATGTTATATGTAGTAATTGAGAAATTATAATTTGTATACCCTGAAAGTAATTTATATTTGGTTGTGTAATGATACTATAAAAAGATTCAGATGTGGTAAAAGAGTGACAGACAAATGACTTAAAACAATCCAATTTGAAATAATGTTTTAATGGAGAAAAAGTATATTTTTTTTTCTCTTTTCCATTCAGTTTTGGACTCTTTCCCAAGCCCAGTGTGATTTGGTCAGGTCCACAGTGGAGCGGCCAAACCCAAATCAAGTTTAGCACAAAAGATGGGACTCGATGTATCCAGAACAGACCATCCCCGAAAAATTCCCAGGGTTTTTTGACCACATGATGACAATTTTGGTTCCCCTATTACAGTAGGTTGAAGTCTTAATAAGAAGAAAAAGTTTCACAAAAACCTCAAACAAAAACTGAAACTCATTTTCAGGAATATTAAATGGAGCACCATTATTAGAGAAAAGTGAGTAAAAGCATTAAAAAAGTTTCTGCTTGCTTAACCTTAGTAATCATGGTAGATGGCTCCTAGTGAAAGTGCTCAATTATTTAACGTTTCTAGTAAATAGAAACTTGTAAAGTTTATTCTGTATTAAAACATTATTTCTTGTTTCACTTTATTTATGGAGTTGTGTATTAAGCACAGATTTTGTTTTATTTTATTAAAAAAATCAATTTAAATGCTTGTTCTATAAATCTAAAATGTGTGTGTTTTTAAGGTGTTATTAAACTTTCATTCACAAATTATTACTTAAATATATTTATAATATAAAAATACTATTGAGAAGAAACATTTTATAAAGTGATCATATAGGAAGGTAGGTAAAAATAAATGATTAAAATTTTATTTGTATAATAAATAATCTTAAAATAATTATTTACCTGATGAATTTAAAGATTTCAATTTAGTTTCATAAAAGTTATCACATTATATCCTTTAATTTTATAATAATTTCAGGATGAATTCAACAATTTAAATGATTTGGATTTTTTTTCAATAATTTTCCTATCCAAAGTTTTAAAATTTAATTTTGAAATTCTTTTAAAGTTAACAGGAAATTTTATTAACTGTATCATTTAGATTAGTGAAAAAAAATTATTCCTCATATTTATTAATAAATATGAAGAATAGTTTAATAACAAATTTATTTATTTAAATTGTAATATAAAAAAAATATGTATCTCAGTTTATATCATTTGAATGCCATTCCTTGTGCCAGATCTGCAGAAAAAGATATCATTATTAAGAAATTACAGTAAAAATATAACATTATTTGTGCAAAATTTGATACAGTTGCAGATTAACTATGAAATTAATCAATAATATTTAATATTATAATCAACATTATTGACATTATTTTTAATCTGTTAAAGAAATTACCGTCCACAATGTTTCAACATTAGAACTGTAGAAACAACTTTATTATTTTAATTCAAAAATAATTTAAAATTATGTTAATTCAAACAATGTGCAATTTCATTAAAAGTGTAAAATTTTAAATAAAAAATAAAATAGTTAAAAGTCTATGTACATCATCATTTACGCTAATTTTTAATAAATGTATATGTTTGTTTTAATATTTTCATTTCTATAATTTAAAACCATCAAAAATGTATTTGTATTTAAATGCTGATTTGATTAAATATATCAGAACACAACACAGTCATTAATAATATGGAATAACTTTTTTTTTAAAGTTAAAATATATCCTTCACCTTATCTACATAAGTCGATTGATTATCGAAGAAGAAAGCAAACTTGATAATAGGTTGTCAACTACAACAATGAATTATTAAAAGATCAACACACTTTATGTCTTGTAATTCAGCAGGCGCAATCGCTGTGCCTCTGTTGTTGTCTGTGCAGTCGACGTAACGTAGAATCTCCATACTGAATGCCGGAACCGATGCATTCTGGATCCAATTCACCTATAAAATAAGTTATGAAATTTTAACTTTCAAATATATTTTAAAATTAATATGTACATGTGATTTTTAACTATCTATAATAAAATATTTGATTTAATTTTTTTCACATACTATTTTATTTATAAATTGGTTTTTTGAATGTAATTTTATGAATGAAACATCATTTTTAGGTAATGTGCAAATTTTCATCTTCAATAACCATAAATAATAAAAAAGCCAATAAATTATTGTTTGACTGATTAATGCAAGACACCAGGATATTGTAGGCTATACAGTCAACAATAATGTTTATTATTGATCAGCCTGATTTCCATAGAATTAATCAATATGGGCAAGGAATGGGGAACAACATCCTGAACTGTATTATTCATGATAAATTATGAAGGTCTGGGCTAGGGAGTCAAGTTTTAACTACTTTTTGTAATACCAAAGTTTTGATATCCAAGGATACTAGGAGGCTCACATAACACATTGCAAGTTATATTACAAGCAAATATATTAGTTAGTTTCTTAGGTGCTTATCAGAGTTTGAATATGCAAAATAAGTGTCCCATTGCCCTTGGATACCAAAACTTTGATATTATAAAAAGTATTTTAAAATGTAATATGNTCCAACCTTATTAATCAGCAGTTCATATCCAATTCACTTAATGAAAGAACTGAGAAATTCAATTATAATACCAGGTTATAAAGTAACTCAAAGAATAATTTACAGATTTGAATACATTGTATTACTATTCAAGAAATGAATTAAAATTTTATAATTTCTTCAGTTATTATTGCTAATAGTTTAAGGCATTTTGAATCTAGAATATATATATATATATATATATCTTTAATTAAACTTTGCACTTAACATCATAGACTTTGCATCACTTAATGTATTTAAAAGCAGATAACAAATATTTGAAGTTCAATTTTAAAAATCTCTGATTAATTTAAAGTAATACATATGCAGCATCTAAAATATAGTGTGCAATGTGCATATATATACCAAAAAACCAGTTTTAAACTATTAAATACAGAACAACGAAGCTGTGAAAAATTTTGGCTTATAATTACAAATTAATGTTCTATTTGGACAACTGTTTACATGCTGCATGTTTATAGGTGTTGATTTTTGCAAAATCTTGCATATATATATATATACTTCAGATAATATATTTTTTTTTAATATTAAGTGATGTAAAATTTTCTCCAATTGTCACACATATAATAATTATTATCACAATCAAAATACTACAAATTTAAAATGTGATAAGTAATACAATCTACTTATTGAGATTTTTCTGCTCTATTTATACATTGATATCTCAAAAATCACTGCAAATTACAGAAAAATAAATCACGATTTCTACATTGGGTCCCATATTGTGTTGAATGTTATATGTAGTAATTGAGAAATTATAATTTGTATACCCTGAAAGTAATTTATATTTGGTTGTGTAATGATACTATAAAAAGATTCAGATGTGGTAAAAGAGTGACAGACAAATGACTTAAAACAATCCAATTTGAAATAATGTTTTAATGGAGAAAAAGTATATTTTTTTTTCTCTTTTCCATTCAGTTTTGGACTCTTTCCCAAGCCCAGTGTGATTTGGTCAGGTCCACAGTGGAGCGGCCAAACCCAAATCAAGTTTAGCACAAAAGATGGGACTCGATGTATCCAGAACAGACCATCCCCGAAAAATTCCCAGGGTTTTTTGACCACATGATGACAATTTTGGTTCCCCTATTACAGTAGGTTGAAGTCTTAATAAGAAGAAAAAGTTTCACAAAAACCTCAAACAAAAACTGAAACTCATTTTCAGGAATATTAAATGGAGCACCATTATTAGAGAAAAGTGAGTAAAAGCATTAAAAAAGTTTCTGCTTGCTTAACCTTAGTAATCATGGTAGATGGCTCCTAGTGAAAGTGCTCAATTATTTAACGTTTCTAGTAAATAGAAACTTGTAAAGTTTATTCTGTATTAAAACATTATTTCTTGTTTCACTTTATTTATGGAGTTGTGTATTAAGCACAGATTTTGTTTTATTTTATTAAAAAAATCAATTTAAATGCTTGTTCTATAAATCTAAAATGTGTGTGTTTTTAAGGTGTTATTAAACTTTCATTCACAAATTATTACTTAAATATATTTATAATATAAAAATACTATTGAGAAGAAACATTTTATAAAGTGATCATATAGGAAGGTAGGTAAAAATAAATGATTAAAATTTTATTTGTATAATAAATAATCTTAAAATAATTATTTACCTGATGAATTTAAAGATTTCAATTTAGTTTCATAAAAGTTATCACATTATATCCTTTAATTTTATAATAATTTCAGGATGAATTCAACAATTTAAATGATTTGGATTTTTTTTCAATAATTTTCCTATCCAAAGTTTTAAAATTTAATTTTGAAATTCTTTTAAAGTTAACAGGAAATTTTATTAACTGTATCATTTAGATTAGTGAAAAAAAATTATTCCTCATATTTATTAATAAATATGAAGAATAGTTTAATAACAAATTTATTTATTTAAATTGTAATATAAAAAAAATATGTATCTCAGTTTATATCATTTGAATGCCATTCCTTGTGCCAGATCTGCAGAAAAAGATATCATTATTAAGAAATTACAGTAAAAATATAACATTATTTGTGCAAAATTTGATACAGTTGCAGATTAACTATGAAATTAATCAATAATATTTAATATTATAATCAACATTATTGACATTATTTTTAATCTGTTAAAGAAATTACCGTCCACAATGTTTCAACATTAGAACTGTAGAAACAACTTTATTATTTTAATTCAAAAATAATTTAAAATTATGTTAATTCAAACAATGTGCAATTTCATTAAAAGTGTAAAATTTTAAATAAAAAATAAAATAGTTAAAAGTCTATGTACATCATCATTTACGCTAATTTTTAATAAATGTATATGTTTGTTTTAATATTTTCATTTCTATAATTTAAAACCATCAAAAATGTATTTGTATTTAAATGCTGATTTGATTAAATATATCAGAACACAACACAGTCATTAATAATATGGAATAACTTTTTTTTTAAAGTTAAAATATATCCTTCACCTTATCTACATAAGTCGATTGATTATCGAAGAAGAAAGCAAACTTGATAATAGGTTGTCAACTACAACAATGAATTATTAAAAGATCAACACACTTTATGTCTTGTAATTCAGCAGGCGCAATCGCTGTGCCTCTGTTGTTGTCTGTGCAGTCGACGTAACGTAGAATCTCCATACTGAATGCCGGAACCGATGCATTCTGGATCCAATTCACCTATAAAATAAGTTATGAAATTTTAACTTTCAAATATATTTTAAAATTAATATGTACATGTGATTTTTAACTATCTATAATAAAATATTTGATTTAATTTTTTTCACATACTATTTTATTTATAAATTGGTTTTTTGAATGTAATTTTATGAATGAAACATCATTTTTAGGTAATGTGCAAATTTTCATCTTCAATAACCATAAATAATAAAAAAGCCAATAAATTATTGTTTGACTGATTAATGCAAGACACCAGGATATTGTAGGCTATACAGTCAACAATAATGTTTATTATTGATCAGCCTGATTTCCATAGAATTAATCAATATGGGCAAGGAATGGGGAACAACATCCTGAACTGTATTATTCATGATAAATTATGAAGGTCTGGGCTAGGGAGTCAAGTTTTAACTACTTTCTGTAATAAAGTTTTGATATCCAAGGATACCAGGAGGCTTACATAACACATTTCAAGTTATATTACAAGCAAATATATTAGTTAGTTTCTTAGGTGCTTATCAGAGTTTGAATATGCAAAATAAGTGTCCCATTGCCCTTGGATACCAAAACTTTGATATTATAAAAAGTATTTTAAAATGTAATACACATATATAAAAATAAATGCTAATTAAAAAAAATTTATACCTGTTTCAATTTTAGCTAAAATAGATTTTGCACATTTCAAGAAAGCTTCTTCAACATTTTCCCCAGTAAGTGCACTAGTTTCAAGGAACATCAGTTCTAATAAAAATATAACAAATGTTTTAGTTTCTGTAGAAATATTATTCTATTTTATTCTATTATATTTAAATTATTATTATTGTAATAATTTAAAACTGTTATTTAAAACTATCGCTTTCAATATTACATATTGAATGCAACAGTATTAATTTCATATCATTTAACTCCCTTCTTTGTTTCTTTTCTTGAATATTAATGCATAAACTCCAAATTTAAAGTAAAAGACACATTGCAAAATTTATAGTTTTCACTTTATTCCATCAGCATGATGATATTATTTAATTATAATTAAAGTATTTTAATATTAACAATATAATTTCTCTAAAAATTACATTAAAGCATTTTTATTGTGCTATATCTTAACAAATAAAAACAATATGAATGCCAACAATGAATCAATCATTTTTCAATGAGGAGATCATACACATTTTAAAAATGTTTTTTCTTTTAAAGAGATATTTATATTCTAGCAGTTTTAACTAATAAAAGTATAAATTGTTTAAAATCTTGCAAAAATTAATGACAAAATCAAATTTTCTGTGTGTGGTTTCTGAATACATGCAAAAATTATATGTATAATTTTTGCATGTATGAAGAATTATCTTGTTTATTTATAGACATTTCATTAATTTACTATGTTATATTAAAAATAAAGTATAGGTAACCCCCATATAACATGACACTTCTATAGTACGGATTCACTCTAACACGGTTTGAAAATTGAGTAAAACCCTCGTACAACATGAAATCTAATAAAGGGTGCGTTCTTTTATACCTCTGCGTAACTCCACACCAAGCATTCTAACTGTTTTCGTGGCTACTTTGAATGCTCTTTCAACAAATAATCCATTTTATGGTTAAATTTTACAATTGGGACCCTTCTTTTGCCTCTAAAAGCTCATTTTAGAATTATAGATTCTTCCATCACAATGTTATTGATAGCATGGGCGTCGCCATCTTTCTTTCACCGTTGTTCCTAAACACCTACAAACAGCAGTGCACTCCCATTGCAGAGTGACCACTATTAATGAACACACCCAAAAACTGTTACTAGTTGATGATGCTCATGCTGAGATCATCATATAGGATGAATAATCCTCTGGTAAAATATTTACTTAAATAATAAATAAGTATTTTACCTATGAAAAAAATGAATAATAAATCTGATTTAAATAAGGATTTAACAGCATGTTTTTAAATTTTTGGAACCTAACTCCCCCTTTTCACACTAGTTCTTTGTTTCGTATAACACGACAACTTTTTAAAATGTAACTCACGTGTTACGAGGGTTACCTGTAAAGATAGATATTTTCTTAGTCTTAATTTTATAAACTTTTGTTTTAGAATTTTTTAAATGAAAGTTCAGCTGGTAAAGCCATGTATATTTAAATGAACAGCTCTACAACTGGATAAAGTTCAAATAAACACAACACCAAAACTCCAGCACTATTACACACTTGTGTGAATTGTTTATTTATATGTACATGGCTTTACTGACCAAAATTCACAAAAAATCATGATTCAAATTTAATTTTGGTTCTTTTATCCTTCTTCAAAAATGTTAATAATTTATACATAAAGTGAATATTTTTTATAAAAGTTACTTACCATTTTCTTGGGCAAATCTGCTCGCTTCTAAAAATGTAACTTCTCTTTCATCTTCTAAATCTTTCTTATTCCCAACCAAGAGGATCACAATATTTGGGCTCGCTAAAGTGCGAGCGTCAGTCAGCCAATTTGATAATGCATTATAAGTTTCTCGACTAAAAATAAAATCAGTTCAATCACAGTTCACATTTATTAATTAACACAGGGTAATATTTAATCTTTTCTGTGTTGAAATTTTACTAATTATAAATGTTTATTTGTTTAATATCACAGAAATTAATATTAATAATAAAATATAACTATATATAACTAATTCTGAAACATTTTATACTATTCATTACAATAAATCCATATTTCTTAGTTTCATGAATCAGAAACAGTTATGTCAACTGTAATATGCTCCAGCAAATATTAACTTTTTTCATTGTTCCTGCAATATTATGTCTGTTGAAACTAGTTTCCAACTATTTTTAAACTGATATTCTAATAATAAAATATAACTATATATAACTAATTCTGAAACATTTTATACTATTCATTACAATAAATCCATATTTCTTAGTTTCAGGAATCAGAAACAGTTATGTCAACTGTAATATACTCCAGCAAATATTAATTTTTTTCATTGTTCCTGCAATATTATGTCTGTTGAAACTAGTTTCCAACTATTTTTAAACTGATATTCTGTCTACATCTAATAGCTTTATATTGTAATAAAATTAGCACTTTATTTACATAAAGGGTCTTACAAAAAGAATTCTACTATTTTAAATTATTGTACAGTCGACCCCCCTATAATTACGATTCCTATAAAACTATGAAAAAATATACGTATTTTGGAAATGTTGAGTCGGATTAGTGTAGAATCGATTAATTTTATGGAAGAAAACCTTTCAATCAGCCGTAGTCCGTAAACTTGACACGTGTCGGGCTGTGATTGGAACGACTTGTAAGAAATCGGATTCCTAATAAATTGGAACGTATCTATATCTTATAGGGGGGGTCGACTGTAATTATATTAATTATTATCCAAGAATGTTGTAATGTACATTAAAACAGTGGAAAACCATCTAAGTTTTACATTTGTCCATTGCAATTTCTCAATGCATGCATTGTTGTGCTGCATGGTGTGCATATGATTGATACTCAGATTATTGCTAAGCTTGCTATGGCATATCTGTTGTCACTTCTTCCATGGCAGCCACTACTCTACAGCTCTTGGTGCTCCACAGCTGTATTCTGCAGCTCCTACATATTACACATCTTGCTCAATGATGAGTGATTTCAAGTTTGTAAACTGCAGAACATAAAATGCTTTCTCTGTTGCAAAGCTGCCATTTTTGTTTGCGGCACTTCTTACAGGCAGTAGATAAACATGTGAACAAAGATGGAAGATGAAACTTGCAGTTATTCTATTGATTGTGTATGTCACATATCTGTCAAACAATAATTAACATAATTACAGCAATTTAAAATGGTAACATTCATTTTGGAAGGTCCTGTATATTTGGACTGAAGTGTAATATATCATATGCGTTCTTAAATAGTATATTTGAATAATTACAGGAAAAGCAAATTAACAAAATAAATTTCATTAACTGTAATTGTTAAACAGTAGCTTCTATTCAAATCATTTTATTTCAATATGTTTAATCAGATTGTTATTGTTTACATATTGAAATATAGACATGAAATTCAATTTTGTTATCCAAATTTAATAAGATTTGTGTTACTAGCTCTGTTTTAAAAAGTATATACAGTCGACCCCAATATAACATGGGTTCCTATAGTTTGGATTCCTATATCATGGCAAAAAAATTGCGACAGTATTCGTACAAACATGCTAAAAAAACTCCTATAATTCGGTAAAACGTCATTGCCGACTTGTGTCGCGACAGGATTGCACAAACCATTGAGTTTAAACGAGCAGCGGACCAACTAAAAACCATTTATTATTTAATGGCCATAGAAATTATATTTATATTAATGATGTTTCTAAAGTTCAGCGAATTTTTTGCAAAAAAAAATAATTTATCAGGAAGCACGCGAGTGCCATTCGATGACAAGCTCCACGACGAAAACAAGCTTAAGCAATGGCATAGTCAAACGGTGCACACTCGGTAAGTAATCCTACAATTTTTTGTTTATAGCATAGTTTATATGGATTATTCCCAAAAAGTTATTCGTATTTTGGAAATGTTGAGTTGAATTAGTCTAGAATCNGTGTCCCATTGCCCTTGGATACCAAAACTTTGATATTATAAAAAGTATTTTAAAATGTAATACACATATATAAAAATAAATGCTAATTAAAAAAAATTTATACCTGTTTCAATTTTAGCTAAAATAGATTTTGCACATTTCAAGAAAGCTTCTTCAACATTTTCCCCAGTAAGTGCACTAGTTTCAAGGAACATCAGTTCTAATAAAAATATAACAAATGTTTTAGTTTCTGTAGAAATATTATTCTATTTTATTCTATTATATTTAAATTATTATTATTGTAATAATTTAAAACTGTTATTTAAAACTATCGCTTTCAATATTACATATTGAATGCAACAGTATTAATTTCATATCATTTAACTCCCTTCTTTGTTTCTTTTCTTGAATATTAATGCATAAACTCCAAATTTAAAGTAAAAGACACATTGCAAAATTTATAGTTTTCACTTTATTCCATCAGCATGATGATATTATTTAATTATAATTAAAGTATTTTAATATTAACAATATAATTTCTCTAAAAATTACATTAAAGCATTTTTATTGTGCTATATCTTAACAAATAAAAACAATATGAATGCCAACAATGAATCAATCATTTTTCAATGAGGAGATCATACACATTTTAAAAATGTTTTTTCTTTTAAAGAGATATTTATATTCTAGCAGTTTTAACTAATAAAAGTATAAATTGTTTAAAATCTTGCAAAAATTAATGACAAAATCAAATTTTCTGTGTGTGGTTTCTGAATACATGCAAAAATTATATGTATAATTTTTGCATGTATGAAGAATTATCTTGTTTATTTATAGACATTTCATTAATTTACTATGTTATATTAAAAATAAAGTATAGGTAACCCCCATATAACATGACACTTCTATAGTACGGATTCACTCTAACACGGTTTGAAAATTGAGTAAAACCCTCGTACAACATGAAATCTAATAAAGGGTGCGTTCTTTTATACCTCTGCGTAACTCCACACCAAGCATTCTAACTGTTTTCGTGGCTACTTTGAATGCTCTTTCAACAAATAATCCATTTTATGGTTAAATTTTACAATTGGGACCCTTCTTTTGCCTCTAAAAGCTCATTTTAGAATTATAGATTCTTCCATCACAATGTTATTGATAGCATGGGCGTCGCCATCTNTTATAGGGGGGTCAACTGTATAACAAGAAATCCTTCCAATATTCAAAAATAATATATTATCAGAAATAACAAACAGCATTACTGCTATTGCTCTTTTGATATTATGCACTGTTAACATGGTGAATGCAGACAGGACGGTTATTACCAAGAAAAACTGATGCAATGGCCTCTGTAAATAGTATTTGGTCATTTTCCATTCTAGGTATGAGTAAACACATTTTGTCAGCCAGATATCCACAGTACCAGTGTACCAGCCTGTTGCTCTGGGGACACATATTTTAATTTGTGTAAAAGCTGGAAAATTTTTCATAATAATCTGTCCTAAATATATTAGTCTCCATCATTCACTTCCTTGCTGTATTCATTGGGAGCCTGACCAAACCCAAAAAGCATGTCGAAAAAACAAAGGCATTTTTACAAGGGAACTGTCAGAGTGTCTTTTAATAAATATTAATAAAATTTAGTTAATAATAATGTTAAAAGTATACAAACTCTATATTAAATTTGTAATATTCATTAAAAGTGTTAATCAGAGTTAATAGCAATCAAATGTCATACTATTTTATATTAATTTAACACAAATATGTAAATTTTTATTAGTGAAAAGATCTCAGAGGAAGACGACAATATTACATTTATAGAGTAGAATAAGGAATAAACTCAAACTTTTTATGAAAGATTAAATTATGGTGGTTGGCAACATGGTGCTTGACCACTATCCCCAACCTATGTGATGTCAGATGGTGGCTAACTCCATTTTTTAGGTGGACATGCTTCTGTCCACCTAAATCTCACTCAAACCACTTACCTCATCATGCACTCTGACCACTGTTTCCATAGTCAATGTAATTGTAACTCTTGTATATAGTTCCATAAAATAAACTCATGACAATGACCATTTGACTCTATCATCTGTCCTGGAATCATTCATTTGACGTGACAATAACACTATTCGTAGATGTAATAGGATTGATCAACATAACTAATTTCCTTCTCAAGAGGTACACTTTAGTGGCCTCCTCACTGGTGAGCCGGATGTGACCTCCACAACATAGTAACCTGGACTAGGTGATCCCAGCAATGCTAACCATTTCAAAGTTCGGTCTCTCCATGCTGGTTAAGCAGCAGAACTAACTGTTAGTTTGGCTGCTTGACCAGTGTGGCGAGAAAAAAGGAGGCCTGTCTGGATTCCTGTTGATGAAGTCTTGGATTCGAGTTTTGAAATGGTTGGCGTCACTGGGATCACCTATTCCAGATTACCATGTCATGGAGGTCATGTCTGGCTCACCAGTGAGGAGGCCACTAAAGTGTACCTCTTGAGAAGGAAATTGGTTATGTCGATCAATCTGATTAAACTAAATATAATGTTGTTGTCGTGTCGAAAGAATGATTCCAGGACAGATGATAGAGTCCAATGGTCATTGTCATGAGTTTATTTTATGGAACTATGTACAAGAGTTACAATTACATCGATCACGGAAACAGTGGTCGGAGCGCGTGGTGAGGTGAGTGAGCAGACAGAAGCATGTCCACCTAAAAAGTGGAGTTAGCCACCATCTGATGTCATGTAGGTAGGGATGGTGGTCAAATGCCATGTTGCCAACCACCACAATCTAATCTTTCATATAAAATTTATTTGAGTTTATTCCTTATTTCATCTGTAAATGTAATATCATCGTTTTCCTCCACAACCCTTTCACTTCTAAAAATTTGCATATTTGTGTTAAACTAATATAAAATAGTATGACATTTGATTGCTATTAACTCTGATTAACACTTTTAGTGAATATTACAAATTTAATGTAGATTTTCTATACTTTTAATGTAAATTATTAACTAAATTTTATTAATATTTATTAAAAGACATTTTGTCAGTTTCCTTGTTAGTGCTCATAGCGTGAAGAGTTAAACAATTATAACAAAATCATTAATATTTAATTACCTTGTAATATCATACACCAATAATGCTCCAGCAGCTCCACGATAATAACTTCTTGTAACTGATCTATTTAAAGAAACAGAATATCAAATACACCAGCAAATAACAAAATTTTATAAAAATTTAATTTAGTAAACTACGAATTGCAGAAATTATTCTTCACATTTAAAATATCTTTATTCTTCAGTTGTTAAATTAAATTATAAACTAATAGTAACAAAAAGTATCAAAAGTCTTTCATTAAAATATAATTTAAAAATTTTACTTATTGTTTCAAATATATTAAAATTTTTTATAAATTTAAAATATGATAAACTAAATAGAAATATATAATAAAATTCTCTAAATAGATAATGGAAAATGCATAAACTAAAGTACATAATATCATTATTTATGTCTTATAAAATAACTTTTTTTAATTAAAATCATTGCTTTCAAATGTATTTCATATCAGTTATATGAAATTATTCAAATAATTACAGTATAAACAAATATTAAACAAAAATATTAATTATACAAGGTGTTTCTGAAAAGTCTCACCAAGCTTTAACAGTATGTTCTATGGGTCATAAAAATGAAAAAATTCCATATAACATCTTCACATGTATTACCATTAGTTTGGCCATACATAAAACAAATGTGAGTAACAGTAACCATTTGTTGTATTAAAGATCACTTAAAATATTACTTGAAAACATAGATCAAAACCATAGCTTGTTATTAATTTGTACGTAAAAATTTTTAATTACAGCTAAATTTAAAATTGCTATAATTTTGAAGAGAAGCAGTTTGGACTTATATTTATATGGAATTTTTTCATTCTCATGACTCATAGAACAATTTGAATAAGACCTTTTGACAACATCTTGTATAATTCTTCATTTTTATTTGATTTTTAATTTCTTTTAATTAATGATGAAATTATTAAATAAGTGAACTTAATTGGAACAAAAAATGTTTTGATTGTAATGGAGTAATTTTTATTGATCACTTTAACGATAATTTATATGTATATCATGTATGTGTGCATATAACTTACCTAAAACGTTCTTGTCCTGCAGTGTCCCAAATTTGAAGTTTCACGGAACGGCCTCCAACATTTACAACCTTTGATCCAAATTCAACACCAATTGTATGACTCGAATCTGCTTTGACTAAATATGTTTTTAAAAAACAATCTTACAATTATATTCATTAATCTTTTTATAAAGTATTGATAGTTATAATTTCAATATTTATATAGATAAATTTAAACCAAAGAATAATTAAACAAGTTTTAATTGCTCAAGAATTTCTGTCATAAATGACAATTGTAATGTCTTCAGAAGAAAATTACTTTTTGATAAAATTTTCAAATTTCATTTATTTTAAATTTAAATTAACATAGTTTAAATAAAATTTAGAATAATACTCTACATTAATTAAAGAAAAACACAGTTAGTTAATAAATTTTAAATGTTTGGAGGGGTTTGGAGAGAATTCAATACACCAATCTTTGGAATTCATCCAAATATCTCTGCACTCAATTAATAATATAAAAACTGTCGTCTGTGTGTGAATTCCTTATAACTCCTGCAATTTTTTTCCAATTCAGATGAAATTTTTGTTATATACGTTTTATGTTTCAATGGAAAATATAGGCTACTTATTTTGTGAAAATATTAGCAATAGAATAAATGTTTTATCGATTTTGGATTGGTGATCACATTTACATTGCAGTGATGTCAGTGACCAGGTGACGTTCATGCTCAACAAGGAAATTTCCTTGTTTTGTTTGGTTCAATGTCACAACTTGGTGAATTTATTGACACCTGGCAAATAATTTGATCATCAGCTTTTAATCCATACAGTATGCATTTCGGGCTTTCACCCCTCTTCAGTCTGTTACATAGTCTGTTCCATTAGAATGTATTTTTAAATGTTTTGGCAAATGGCATTTTAAACTTACTTCATTAAATTTAAAATTTAAACTTTAAAAATGATAGCCACATCATGTCACTTCTATAACAAATTTTTAAAAAATTCTTTCATTAGTGACCACGTGACATTCTATTATCCAATTGAAAGTAATGATCTAATGATCCTGTTATTTAGAAAGTGTTATTGTTCATCTAACGTCATTCATCTTTGTTTTATCAATGTGGAATTAAAAAATCTCACTGTTCTGTCAAAATAAAATGTCTAGGGGAAAGCATAACAGTAAAATTGGCCAGGTAAATTCTAGACCTAAAAGAATAAGAACATTGAAATCCCCGATGGCCACGAAGTCTGACATTAGCAACATCAAGTAAAAATGGCTTTGTCAAGGGCTGCAGAAATAGCATCACAATATCAAGCTCAACTTGAAGCTCTTCTCAATTCTTCAATCCTGCTTTCTCATAAAAACATTCTGTCATGGTTGACAGGAAAATTTCTAGTTTAATATAAAATGCATTACGAACTGAAACAGTGACACCTTATCAACTACAAATTGCATACAATGAAAATTGTACAAAATATCAAAATTATATTACTGACAAATTAACACTATCTATAAACTATGGAGGGATGATGTAGGATCCTACATCTACCCTATGTAGGAACATTTACCCACACGTTCTCTGCCAGGAATGATATAAATTATCACATTATATATTTCCTTGCTGCCAAAGGGCAACTTGCATTCATATTCTATTATTCCATTATGCTCTCTGACTATGCTTTTTTTGTGATATCTTTAAAGAAAATTTTGATCAAAATATATGGTGAAACTTTTATAGTCCATCTCAATATATAATAAATTTATTTAAAATATAGATCTAACCATATATTCATAAAAAAACTGTTATTTTTATGAATATATATTAAATAAATTTAAAACTTTTTAGATATTTAAAAAATATTCTTGTTTATTATACACATGTTTTTTACAACTGATCAAAGTAAAATGTTACATTTTATCTGATTTTGCACTTGGAAACATTGTTTATTACCAAAATTTCATCAGACAAATGCAAGATAAATCAAGAAACCGAACCGAATTGTTACTAAAATTACTGTATTTTCTTTGGAAATATTTGGGAAAAGAATTTTTTATGACAAAAAAGACTTACATTTATTTTCAATAAACTGGTGCAGCAGACAAGATTTTCCTGTTCCTGCACTTCCTATTACCAAAAACTTAAAAAGAAAATCTATAAAAGAAATAAAACAGTAATTTATTACTTGAAATTTTTTATAAATGTTTAGATAAATCATTTATTGTAAACAACACTAAGAATACATGATAAACTATATATTTTAAAAAATATATAATAAATAAAATTGTTATATATTCTGTATATTTAAAAAAGCAAGTTTCCTATAATAAAATTAAAGAAAAATCCTCATATTTCTCAATTCTCAATATTAAAATCTTGTAAAAATTAATAATGATTCACTGAACAGAATCCTTTTATTGCTGCTATTATATAAATATATGTACAGTGGATAGATTATTTACATGTCTATATCCATACATTGTTTTTCGTTCGTAACAAAACATTCCTATTCCTTTCAATAATGAAATATTTAATTTATATGTATACATGTATAAGGTGTCTAAAAAATTACTGTGCAGTGGAAAAAGTTTATGTGAAATTTTAAAAATAAACAAACACCTTTTGCTAGTCCAGCACAACGTTTAATACATTAAAAACGTTTTTGACTGATTTAAGCAATCTTCTTCAGTTCAGATTCCATCTATATAACGAACAAAGTATTCGAATAATACAAAAATTCAAAGCGCAGATGCACAAGTTAATGGTAAAGAGCATGTCTGTTCTCAAAAATGAAAAGTATAAACCAAATAATTAAAAATAAACGAAAAGTATACATCAAGTAAATATTATAAAACCAATTAATAATGCCATCTATGTGGTTGCAACTGTTAATCCATGTTATCATAAAAGGACTTCCAGGCTGCTGATAAACCGTCAGCATCCCTGTGATTGATGCACTGTGCAGTCATTTGTGCTTTGTGTATCTCTAGTTTTTTCCAGGTGTCTCACTGTTTGTGTGGATCTTGTAGGTTTAATAATTGCCGCTTGATTCCAGTATACTGTGATGTCCTGCTTCTTTGCAAATGCTGTGAGGACCATACTATCAATGCTTCTATTCACTGAGTATTTGTGCTCATCCATCCTTTTCTTCAAGTTTTACATCGTTGCCCCTATATATATTAGGTTGGAGTTAAATCTATGGTATTTTATAGGAATAGAGTATATCCCTGTTATGCTATTACGCTCGTATTTTCTCTTATCGTTCCTTCAAAGCTTGCACACAGTAGGATTACGCCTATAAATTATTTTTATATTCCTATTTCTGGCAACTTGTTTAATGATTTTATTTAGAAATGGATAGTAATTCCCTTTGTTCAGCCCCTCGCTGCTATCTGTTTCATTTCTGCATCTTTGTTATAAGTGTATCGATTACCCTTCTTCTGTATCCTTTTTGCACGTTCTTAACGGAATTTCCGGACGCCTGTTTGATTTTAAATATTTTGTTCCTTTGGAATATTCTGCACGTTTGTCTCGTTAAAATTTTATTCTTTTCACCTGAAGACGACGATTATACATTCGTCGAAAGTGCTTGTGTTAATACTAAAGAAACTTTATTAACGCTGAACTCAGTGAATTTGTATCCATAAGTTATACGAACATTGGCGTGAGTTTTTAAATTTATTTTCTGTATCCTTGTTGCACCACTGTGCTCCATATATAATCCAATTCTTTATATGTAAAAAGAGCTTACACACATGCTGGTGCAATGTGTGTAAGCTCTTTTTATCCATAATTGAAAAGCTGCCAATTTGATGTGTTCTGGATCTGATGAATTCTTAGGGATGATAACTGGCTGATAAACCGGATTACGGTATATATTCGTTCTGATCTCACTCTCTCTGGATGTTATTGTTAAATCTAACACTATTCTCACTTTCTTGGTCTAGCTCCACTGTTAATCCATAAGGATTATTGTTGATTAAGCTTATAAAGCAGAGTATGTTTTATAAGCTTTTATTATTTATAGGCTTAATCCTACTGTGTACAGGCTTTTAAGAAACGATAAGAGAAAATATAAGCGTAATAGCATGATAGGGATATATTCTATTCCTATAAAATACCATAGATTTAACTCCAACCTAATATATATAGGGGCAATGATGTAAAACTTGAAGAAAAGGATGGATGAGCACAAATACTCAGTGAATAGAAGCATTGATAGTATGGTCCTCACAGCATTTGCAAAGCAGCAGGACATCACAGTATACTGGAATCAAGCGGCAATTATTAAACCTACAAGATCCATGCAAGCAGTGAGACACCTGGAAAAACTAGAGATACACAAAGCGCAAATGACTGCACACTGCATCAATCACAGGGATGCTGATGGTTTATCAGCAGCCTGGAAGTCCTTTTATGATAACATGGATTAACAGTTGCAACCACATAGATGGCATTATTAATTGGTTTTATAATATTTACATTGTTGGTTTTATAATATTCACAAGTACATTGTTGGAGACTCCAACAATGTACTTGTGAACAGTTATTATCAAAGTGGTTTATAGTGTGCAAAGAGCAGTTAAATAGTTACCAGTGGAGTGTTTTTATTGTGTACAATTAATAAAAAAGACAGTTCATGGACTATCATAGAAAAATACATACAGTAAGTTTTTTAGAATTGATTTTTATAACGTTAATCATGTTCTACATTTGTATTTTTTAGAACTTATTTAGATAATTTTTTAAAATTTTTGTAGATTTTTAAAAGTTTTATTGAGTATAATTGTTAGATCTAATATAGAGTAAAATTTATTACAGCAAGACATAAATAAAAATAATTTAGTGCGCTCAAGATAAAAGTGCTAAAGGGATGTATAAATAAAACTGTGTACTCAAATGGTATTGTAATACTAAAATATTTATTGTTATGTTAAATATTTACTTGCTGAAAAAGTTTATGTAAACTTTTGTATTTTATAGTACTGAAGAGGGACCTTTTTTAGAAAAGGACCGAAATGCATCTATAGTAATAGAATAAAGTGAAATCATTGGCTAAAGCTGTGTGATAGTCTACCGCCAATATTAAAATTTACATTTTAAGTGCGGATTTACAAAGACTTTACAATATATATATAACAGCAGTCATAAGAAATTTAATTATTTAATTAGTTCTAGTAAACATTTATTTATTGTGAAATTTTAATAAAAGTGAAGTTTTATGAATGATATTGTAGTTTCTTCTATATATAGCATTTGGGGGAATAAGGTTTGGAAATCTTGTGGACCAGATTCCACGAGAGATTATGTGGTTGGCAAAAAAGTCTTCCAAAAACTGGAACGTCTGTCAGTGAGCAGTAATGCCGTCTACTGCAAAGTGGAAACGTGGGACATATGACTTACTGGTCTATTTAAATGCAACCATTTCAGGTCTTTTTAAACATTAAATTTAGTAAAAGAATTAAAAGAAAATACTCTTTACTGAAGTGAATTTAAACAGTTAAAGATGAGCTAACAACATTCAAAAACAATTTAGTTTTAAACGTCTAAATTCAGTCCAATAAATCAAAATTTTTTTTTTTTTATAATTTGTAATTCTGATTAGAATTTTTTGAAGATTTTAAAATTTATCAGTAAAGTACATAAACAGATAATTTCAAGCTGTAATATTTATAAATTAATTTTTATATTAAACTTTGAAATTTATGTCAAATTTATTTTTAAATTTCTGAGAAAAACAGATTAATATCTGTTTATAGAGAACACTATCTTATTAATTTATACACTTTTTAATCTTACAGGCATTTCAAAATTGACTGAAATATTAAGACTTTACATAAGATTGGAAAATAATTTAAAAATTTTTATTCTGAATAATTAAAATCATTTATAAGATGTACTGCATGATTTATTCCCACAGAACAGTTAAATATGAATAACTAAAAATAAACTTTGATCTGAAAAAATCTTCCCAGCCTGCAACAGAATAGTGAAGTGATGAAAGATGGGGAACTGACTGATACCGAATTTCTTGAGTTTTCACTGCTCGGATTTAGTTCTGCTTCCCCGGAACAGTAGACTGAACCTTAATTCTCTTGGCTATTTGGTTTACTATTGTAGCTTAGACAAGTTGAATTATGCTTCCTATTTATAAATTTATTTCTTTAATTTACATAAATTAATGAATTATATGAAAAATTAGGGTATTGTTTCTCACAAGAATAGACATCAACTGCTATGTGTCAGTAATCTGTTCCTAAAAATCAGACATTCCACATGGAAAACAATAACTGAGAGTCCATGAAAAATAGACTCCCAGTTATCATTTATACTAAAACACAGTAAAATGTTGAAAATATTGCTTTCCTATCATCAAACAAATAATAAGATTTTTAATAAACATCTGATTTGTGTCCAATAACATAAATATAACTGATTTTTGCTAATCAGGTCATTCCAAGAACAGAGAGGAGCAAGATTCCTGACAGTGTACAGGGCTAAAGACAATAAATGACACGACCCATCAGCCTTTGATACCAATTCTTTTTGGAGGAAGCAAGCAAATAATATGGCATAATTAGATATACTACATATATAAATTATAATTTAGCAAACTGCCACAAGAATAACCTTAATACAAGTTACACACAAGTGTTGTTCTGTTCCAAAAAACACCAAACAAAAAACTGGCAGGCTGGACACACACATCACTTCATGGCACATCACATCATTATTCAGTATAAGAAATATCATAAATAGTTTCTTTTTCAATACACAAATAATATTACCAATAAATTACCTATAAACAACAGGTATGTGAGAAAGATTTACCAGGCATGTCTAAATAAAATACTGTGTATACAAACAAAATCCTAGTGAACAAGAAAATGAAATATGTGAGATGGCTAGCAACAGAAACAGACAAAGAAACAGAAACAAACAGGCAATCACACTGGAGGGTATGTCAGATATTTGAGAAGCCGAATTAGTGTAAGTCTAGTGCAGGGGTCGGCAACCTTTTGAATCGGAAGAGCCAAAATTACAATTTACAAAATTTCAAAGTTTTTAAAGAGCCACAAAATTTTTTCTTGCCAACAATAAATAGTACTCACATAAATAAAGTTTTTTGATAAAAAAAACTAATCTATTTAGTCATAAGAAAAAAATATCTATTTATTCATATACAGTATAAGTAGTGTTTTTCACAACAAATTAGATAATAGAAACATCCGACGACGGCGTCATTCAAGAGCTTCCGACGGACTGACGACAGTGACGACGCGTGCCATGGGGGAGGGGTGCGGTGAAAAGCGAGTACAAGTGGCTGAGAGATAGAATCAGTACCTAATCCTCGTTAATCGATTCAGAACAATTTTTAAATGTTTTTTTTTTTTTTTTTGATAAAATAAATAATATTTGCGTATGGAACTAAAGAGCCGCAGCTTCACATCCAAAGAGCCGCAGGTTGCCGACCCCTGGTCTAGTGTATAAGTTCACAATGAAACATGGCAAACGACAGTAATGAAGAATCTGTTAGCTTTAATTTTTATTGTAAAATTTTTTCTCTTTCCTGTAATGAACTGTTATTCACTACATGAGATGACGACTTGAAACATGAAGAAAATTGAGAAGGTATATTTTTTGAAACATCTCCATGCAATTTTAATGAGATTACCAATTGTTATTTAAATAACAACAATTGGTATTTTCAATTATTACTTTTAATATATAATTTTGAATATGATAAAAATTAACTTGTTCAGTGACTCCAAAATGACTTCTAGTAATTTATTGACCTCCCTGATAAACTGATTGATCTCCAAGGGGTCATTGACAACCACATTAAAAATTCCTGCTATAATACATTCTACTGATCTGATGGAAATGAACACAGTATAAAAGCATTGTTTGATGTTTGCAGCTCAAGATTTAAACTCGTTCAGTGAATAATAGATAAAACAGATCATACATTGCACATTAAAAAATTATTATTCCATCCCACAAGCACTAAGATGGCTCTTCCCGCAGGTCCATTGTGGTCTTGGTCAATCTGACAAAGAGAACAATGGACAGTGACGAATGGGCATGACATATCTGAGACAGTCTGCTGCTGAAAAATTCTTGAGGTTCCCAACCTGGACTCACATGGATCCTTCCAAACAGTAGGCTGCTATCTCTACTGCCTCAGTCATCCTGCCATCAAAATACATTAATATGTGCAATTTGATTCATATATTTGTCACTAATTATATTGTTGCAAATCTGTAATATTTGCAACAATGTAATTAACAACAAAGGACTTTTAATAAAACGATAAACAGAAGAGAAAGCATTTAGATTAAATTATTGTTTATACATTTCAAAGCAAGCAATTAATATTCGATACTGAAACAAGTTTGTCTTTTTAACATTAAATTTGATGATAATCATATTTAAAATTATGTTAAGTAGGACAATTTCACTGTTAAATAGCAGCACGTCAGTCAAAAAACAATAGTCGATCTTTATCAGTTACAAAAAACAATTTTAATTTAAAATGCTTGCATCCAAACAGGAAGCAGTCCGAAATTAAATAAATAAAACATTAATATTATAAGACCTATAACAGACAGACATTTTTATAAACTTGTTTCTAAAACATATAGGCCTATAATTTTATATTATGCATAGAAAAGCTATAATATTAGATTCTGAATGTCTTAAAACATGTGGAAATATATTTATTATCTGAATAAACTTTTTACATAACTCATTAGGTCACAAAACACAAATATACCATATAGTGCAACCCTACTTTTATGACCTAATTGGCTTCTGGAAAATCATTGTTAAGCAATCAGTCTTACATTCCATAAGTCCGCTATCATAAATTGAGATATTCCAATAAATACACCATTAATTATGTATGTAACCATATAGAGGTAACTAATAGAAAGTGCAACATTTAATGGAACTGTAAAAAATTTACACAAATTATAAAAGCGAGATAAAGGCAGTCCTACAGCAGGGGTCCACTATACAGAGATATGAAAATCCACTAGTATTATTTTGTGGGTATATCTAGATGACATGCAGCTAAGTAAGCGAACCAATGTCACAGTTCATTTCATATAAAATGAGCTGTGTCATTGGCTTACTTATCTGCTTATCACCTAGAGTACTCTACACTTTGTCAGATTTAATATGTCATTGAAAATTTATTTTCAATAACTATTTAAGTTTTTTAATTTACAGGAAATGTGCATATTTTTATAGAAAAAGTTATGGAGTTTTTAAAAATTTTCTTATAATCTAATAACAAATATCTTAATCTAAAATATCAAATTTTATCTTAGTTTTATATTATTTACCAGAAATTTACCATCAATTATCTTTAATCAAAAACATCTTTAACTAAAAATTATTAGTGCTCGTTTAGCCCGTTATCTTCATGAGATGTGACTGTCACGTGCTACCCGTGCCAAATTACTTACAGTTTTTGAATTAGAACAAATAAAATTTACTAAAGTACGTGCAAAATATAGTCTTTAATTTTGTTTTCTTAAGTATATTATTACATTCGTTATTGTATTTATTAAAATAAATATAAAAATATTGCAGTAATTCCTTTATTTTATCTTTTGGAACAACTTCAAAGAAGTTAATTCCATTAATTGATTATTTCCTGTTACGATCTTTAAAGTCATTATTTGTCATTTTTATTTCTATTTTTCCTATATTTTGAAGGATAATTTGTATTTTAATCATTTTTAACATATCAAAATGATTATTTTCCCTACATTAAATCAATAATTACCAATTAAATTGTGAGATTTTACTTTAAAATTGATTTAATCTGCAAAAAGTAATGAAAATAATTTAAATGCTATAAAATTAAACTCCAAATATTAAAAATATAATTAGAAAAGCTATAAAAAAAACTATTGTAAATACTAATCAAGCTAAAGATTATTACATTACATTTTAAATGCAAATAAAATGTATATTAAATAAATATTTGTATTTTTGCTCACTCCAACAGTTATCTATTTTTAGTACTGTAAACACAAAGTCAAGTTCATTCCACTTATGTATGTTTATTCAGGGTGAATGGACAAATGCTCGAATAATTAAAATAACTCTACCATAAACTTGAAATCATCTTACAATTCAAATCACTTTTTATATTTTAAGATAAGTACATTAAAATTTTGCCGACCCCTGGTCTAGTGTATAAGTTCACAATGAAACATGGCAAACGACAGTAATGAAGAATCTGTTAGCTTTAATTTTTATTGTAAAATTTTTTCNAGTTATCTATTTTTAGTACTGTAAACACAAAGTCAAGTTCATTCCACTTATGTATGTTTATTCAGGGTGAATGGACAAATGCTCGAATAATTAAAATAACTCTACCATAAACTTGAAATCATCTTACAATTCAAATCACTTTTTATATTTTAAGATCAGTACAGTACATTAAAATTACATTAGACTATTTAGAAAATAAAATTTCATATATAAAAATTTTATTTTGATAAATATATGTAAAGTTCATCTTGCATAAACTTTTACTCAACGATGCGGTTCAGTTAAAACCTTTTATACAGAAACTCATAATAGCTGCAAGAGATTATTTTAACTGGAGCAAACAGAAAATTACAGTGTTTAAATTAAGTGGATATTCAAGAATATGTTTCTATTAAATGGTAAATACACTACTATCAACATTATTAAAAGACAAAATAAATGCTACCATTTTAAGTTACTATAATTATGTTAATTATTATCCGACAGGTATGTAACATACACCAATCGATAAGTAACTGTCCAAGTTTCATCTCACATCTACAAATATCTTGTCTACTACCTCTAAGAAATGTTGTAAACAAAAATGGCAACTCCACAACAGAGGTGTTTTGCATTCTGTAGCTCACAAAGTCAGAATCACTTATGCAATGTATATAATCTGCAGACACTAGAATTGTGGTTGCCATGGTTACCACGGACTTCAGATATGTTGTAGCAAGTGTAGGAAGTATCTGGTTATCAGTAGGATGTGTCTATGTGATGTGAGGTGTACACATCAGAAATTGTAATGGGCAAATGTGACAACTTGTACACTTTTTTAATGTTTTACTATACATTGAGACAGTCTTAGATAATAATTAACATTTAACTTAAAGCTAAAATCAGCAATATCTGCCGGATATAATACTCATTTTGATAATCACTAAAAAGCGGGGTGTGCATTATGGATTCAGAGTTGACACTCTCAAAGAAATGTATTCATTAACAAGAACAGTTTTTAATTTACAGGAAATGTGCATATTTTTATAGAAAAAAGACAAACAAATTTCTTATGTCGTTCTAATCCAATGTTTATCAGAGGGTCAAGTAACAACCGTGCAATCAGGACTGCTACTGCAATTGATGTAAAATACTAAGAGAAATTAACTCTGTAACAGAATACACTTATGCTGAATAGGATTGATACAAACTCTGATCTGAAATGCATATAAATAAAAGATCTGTGAATTAAAATTGTCTTCTGAGTGATTCTTGACCTCTGGTGAATGTCAGATTAGAAAGACATAACGAATTTATTTGTCTATAAACCCCTTTTTAGTGGTTACCAAAATAAATAATAATTAGCATAATTATTAATTATAGTTTAAAATAGAACTGTATTTGGATGACCCTGTATTTCTGATCAAAGAATTACTTTTCCTCAAAACAATCGAGAATTAAACTGCTAAAATAATTAACTCTACATGACAATTGTTTTTAAGTTTTCTGAAAGGTTACTCACTAATTCTAGAATATAATTAACTTTTTTCTTTGATTCTTTCAGAACAATTACACTATTGTAATTGTTTTTTAAAGTCAAAATTAATATATTCATTATATGTAAATGATTAATTAAAGAAGTTAAAAAATTACATTTTGTTTAAATAAAGAAATTAACAAATTTATTGTATTATATATAAATGAATTTATTCTCTTAGCCAAGACAGTGAAGGCTCAGTCTGAAGCTTCAAGAAAATTGGATTTGAACCTTCAAATTTTCGTAGACAATATGTTTAGTCTTTTACTCGTCACTCAACAGTCTCATTGTGGGCCAAATAAAACCCAAAATGGACATAATATCTCTTTAAGAGCACATAAAAGAAAAGGAAAGAAATAGATATTAAAAAAAACTGCAGAAATAATTGAAATACAAAATTCTTCATTTTTCGTCCATGTCACATTTTAAGAATAAAAGTCTTATGATGGAGTCAATGTATTGTTGTAGGCTTGTCTGCATCGATATGTAAAATAAATTTTTGTTTGCTGATGGCATAACTATAAAAATACATATTAATATTAATAGTTTCTATCTATTTTGCCCATCTCGTAATTCCAACTAAGCTTTAGTTTTGCAGAGTAAATTATTTTTCTTCTAAATTAACAACAAAACTATCTTTACATTCTAAAAAACAATAATTTTCATGACATTTATCAAAGTGATAATTGCATTATTAGTTATTCATTAAGAAATTTTCTTAATCATATTTTTAGAAGATATTAAATTACCGATACTTATTGATTGTTGTTGTATCTAAGACAATGATATTAATTTAAAGATTTATTAATTGCATTATCTAAGAGATAATACTCATTTAAATTCATATTAATATTCAATTTCAATAAAATTATTTCTAAGATTTATTAAAATAGCAGCAAAAGGAAAAATTATGATGTACAAAACTTGTATGAGAAATCCTCCAAAAATTATAATTAATAAATATTTTAATGTAAACAGATTAAATATGAAAGTCAATTATCACATTAACAAAATAATTAAATATAAATGAAACTGTAACATATCTAATTGACATAATTTAACAACAAAAGCAAATGTAAAGTTTATTAAACAATAAAACTTTCACATATAGGGCCATCAATTAATTTCGTGTGTAGTTTAAAGGAAAAGGAGAATCACAAAAAGTATGTCACTGTACACAAAGGAAAAGAGGAAACCAAGACATTGTTTATATGGACGTGTGTAGCATACAAATTTGTTCTTGTAATCCTGCTTACTAGCTACGTGAATAAACTATAAGTTACAAAATTTTTGCATAACATTTTTAAGTCATTTCTTCAAAATCAAGGGGTCCCATGAGTTACTGCGCACATAATTAAAGGAATGGGGATTTACCTAAAGTATATCATTGTACACAGCTCCTAGTTAGAATATTTGATAAACTAGATGTGAAATGAACACAGCACAACCCCCTCAAAATACAGAATTAACAAATGTATAATTTTCTTTATGATATTAACATAACCCAATAATTCAACAGATCATTTGGAGTTAATTAATTAAATTGGATTATGAGTTGTTGTTATAATATATTGTATAGTTAGAGATCTAAAAGCCATCATAACAAACTGCTTTAATAATTTCCAATCAACATGAAAGACTCTAGAGCATGGAAACAATTCAAATTTGTGCAGAGAATAAAAGAGTGCATACATATAATTTCTAACTAACATGGATAAGAAGTTATCCGACTCTTCTATGCATAGCAATTCATCAATTTAATTTTAGAACAAAATAAAGACTAATCAAATATTAATTTCATGTTTTAAATAATACACACAAATAATATTTTAATAGAATTTAATTAGGAATAATTTTATGTATGTCAACATTACAGTAAATGTAAAATTTATTTAACATTTTTATATCTTTGTAAGGTAATATAGTGCTTAAAGTCTATTTAGATAATACAAAAAATAATTAATAAATTTAACAGTTATTTTTATGCATATCATCATTAGCTCTGTATCAGATGATATGCATATACACACACTGTACTATATAAACAGAGCATTTCTAAACATCAAATTAACTTTTTATATTTACTTAATGATTAGATGCTCATTTACTTTACACATTCCTAAAAAGTAAATAAGATAGAAAAATATAATAATAATAATAATAATTTATTATTGAAGAAAAATCGAAGGTTATTTATATATGTAAACACAAAAATGAAATATAACAAATGAAAATAATATCAGATGTTTTAAGTCCATATGTAAATTTTAGCCCCAGACTAAACAGATATCAATCAAATTATTCAGGTGTATCTATGTATGAAGTTTGACGAATGTTGCAAGAAATTTTTATTCCGAAATACTTCCACTATTATTATTTGGAGGGATATTTTCAACTTTTGGATAAAAATATACAAGTTAATAAAATACGAACTTTTAAAATTTATATTTAAATATTTTATTAATATCTTTTTAAATATATTACATGTAAGCTTGTAAACACTTAATTAACAACCAATTTAATTTTTTTTCATATCGTACCTTGTATATGGCCTTTAATTACAATAGTATTTCATAAAAGAAATGATTAGCCTATTTTAAAATGTTTAAACAAAATATATAAAGTCATTTTATTTAATTAAATAAGCATATATATTTTCTAAAATCAAAATTTAAAATTTATATACTAACTCCTACGATAATTCCTGACAGTTTTTCCTTATTTGTACGAGATCAGCAGATTAAAATTGCGACAAAAGATTAGGCAGGCAAATACGCTATCATAATACTGTTTAAACCATTCCAAAATTTAAATTCTACATCTACTTTAAATTAATAATACAGCATTAGTCTTTTTAATTAATTACTTAACTTCTCTCAATTTACAGAAATTTCTCATACTTTTTATGTAATAATATATTACGCATATGAATGAAACTCAATTCGATGCATTATTAAATTAGATTATCATATGTTTATCAGAATTATATAAAAAGAAAGAGATAGCAGAATCAGAAAGATACGAGCATATCCACATACATAACAAATGGAGGAATATACCACAATATTTTTGTAACAGCAAATTGACCATACTCCTAATACAAAGTTGAAGCGAGTACACCTTATATAACCAATACACCTAAGTCTGTACATTCACTCAAAACCCGACAAATGGAAACCATTCTTACGACGATACCGTCATCTAAGAAAACGTAGAGGAAACAGAATTTAATTATTCTCACTCGTCGTCATCGGCCTCCCCACGTATACACAGATCGACAGAGACGTCCCTTCGCAACAAACAGCCTTGATTAAATGTGCAATAAAATTTCATTTATAAATCTTAGTGGAAGCGTAATCACTTGACCTTGGTTATACAAGTTATAACAATGAAATATTTAACATTTATTATCCTTTGTGGAGTGATGTAAGGATTAATTAACGCAATAATGTTTGAAAGTCACTTGATATTTACATGTAATGAAGAGTGTATTGACTTTTAAATGCTGTAAACAATCCACATCAACTTAAACAGGTTAAAAGTCCATTGATGTGGATTATTTATTAATAAATTGTCTTCGACTGCATGAAAAGTAGACTAACGCAGTATAAATTGTATAGAATGTGTGTACATGTATGAAGAATTACTTATAAATATGCATAAGCATGACTTTACAGCTCTTATACATCTGTATACTTTCATAATGGTAACTTAATATATCTTAATAATTAATTAACGACAGCTTAATCCAATGTTATACCTACCGTACGATTCTGTCATACTTTAATAGAGATTATATGATAATACATCAAGTATATTAATCCCGTTTATTCCATTTAAAACGTAAATATCGACAGACGATCGAAACGACAGATATCACCCGTGACGTATTTACTTTACCACATCCACCTAGCGGACGAAGTTTGCGAAAACGAAATATTTTTGTTTTATTTTCTTAATTAAAGAAAAATTTTATTATTAAGTTATTATAGAATTAATTAATTTTATTAAAATTAAAATGTAAATATTGACAATTTTCGATACCAGAATTATCGCTGGCGACGTAGTAGTTAAAAAACTGTAAAAATGCAATTTTTGTTCGTAATATTTTTAATAAAATATTATTATTAAGTTATTTATTTTTATTAAAATTTAAAAATTAATTTTTATTAAAATATGAATTTAGTCATAATAATAATAATTTTTGGCGATTTTTTCCTCGGAAATATACAGTAATCAGACGTTTATATCAGTCAAAATAAAGATGACGGTAGGTCTATTTAATATCGATTTGTTTACTTAAATAATTGGATATTTTGTAAATGAAATGAATTTTTCGAATTATTAATGAAAGTAGCAGTTATTTTTTTAATATATAAAGCCATTTCGTAGTTAAAAATGCTTTGATGTATTGACAAATGACTCGTTCTTATTCATTCGAAGAAATGCCGTGGCTCCTTCTGGCATTTATTTTGTATTGCATCTTGCTATTGGATAAAACCCCGTAATGCATTTTGCGTTGCATCTTGGTATTGGATAAAGTCCTGTGACGCAATGGAAGTGAAGAACTCGAAACCTGACAACTTTATATATGAAGCATTGATTCTATCATTTAAACAGTTAATTTTTACATTATATTTATTAGGAAACTCAAGGGGAATTTGTAGAATTTGAATTAAAGACGTTTAACTGTATTACCAAGCATATGAGCATAACCTCAAACACTGAGACCCTTGAAACCTGAAGTGGAAGTATGTCAATTACAAGGACAGGTTAAAGTGCACCTAGGTAACCCCAATGGTGGCACTTCCGACTGTTCGTGCTCCCGACGGACTCCTCCCGGAGGGGAGCCGCCGAGTGTTAAATGTCACTAGTTATTGATTCACAGTAGTTCTTGATCAAAATTAAAAAAAAGCAAAAGTCTACTAAAAATATACCTAACTGAAGTGCCGCCATTGGGGTTACCTAGGTACAGTACACTTTAACCCAAGAACCAAAGCACTATCTAAAGCTTGGTGATCCTATTTTGAGATCAAGTCTATCCAACAGCTCCCCTTTGCGGCTCATGTCCTTCTTTTTCCACTTTCAAACCTCCAACCATCCCACCCTCCTAACTTCCTTCACCCATCTTTCTTATTTTTTAAGGCTACACCTTTGAGTACAGCCTTTTCTTTCACATGTATGTATGTATATGTTGGTATTATTTTAACCAATCACAGTGATTTTGTAAATTGTAAAATTTTTACTTAACTTCACCACAGACCGGGTTGAATATATGACACGGGATTGACTTACTTTAACCAATTGGATAAAGTCAATCCCATGTCATAAATGTAAAATTTTTTGTATTTTAACTGCATTTGACATTTACATTAGGGAAGCATTCAATTTTTTAACATTAAACAGACAAAGATCATTAAAGATGACCAAAAATGTTAGTTTTTTTGCTTAATAAAGTTCTTTTTTGTTGCCATACAATGTTGTATGTGGAATACTGTATTGCTAAAGTACTCATTCTGTGAATTATTGATTAGAAATAGAAATCAGAATTTTGGTGCTGTTACTTTTGCAGTTTGAAGATAACTTAATGAATAATTTACCTTTAAATTAAAATAAGTACTGTATAATTAAATAATGCAGAAAAATGTTAGTTTTCTCTTTGGAAGTAAAATATCTGAACTTAGTATTATCTATAGTTAAACTACTGTTATAGAAGAACAACAAATATTAAACTGTACAAAAGCATCTGAATGTATAACTCATTTTTGTTTTTCCTTGATATAATCAAATTCTGGAGTAGGGCTGACATCCTGGTTGGCATAGCTAGGAGAATTTTTGAGTATATGATCTTAATTTTTACCCAAGCCTTCCAGAGCAACAGGATTTGGATTCGTTTATCCCTTCAGTTATTCAATTACTTGTTTGATTACAAATGATTTGACAAGCAAATTACCTCTAATTTGATACAAAATTTATTAGAGATCATACAGTTGATCTTTAAGATGACTGATTTAACTTTAGTGTTGAATCTAATTTATATACATATAAAAATTATTCTAATTAAGTATGTTTTACTTTCAGACTTTCATAAGCCAATATGTATTATATTATTATTTTAATTTTATAGTCTGAAGTTGAAGAAACATTAAAAAGAATTCAGTCTCATAAAGGAGTAGTCGGTGTTATTGTTACCAATAGCGAAGGTGAATATAATTAGCTTCATTATTAAATAAAAAAAAGAAAACTAAAATTTACTATGTATTTTCTATTGTCTTTTCTAAGTATTTTAATGTAAATATAAACAACTAGTAATCTGATTATTTGACAAATACCAAGTGAACTGCCAGATTATATTGATTAGGATAAAGCTACTATTTCAATTTATCAAGAGATGGTGGCATAACTGCCTACCTCTAAGCAAAATTACAAAGAATTTTATATTTATTAATAGTAGCCATATTCTAGCCTGATATAATCCAGTAGTTTGTTTGAAAAAAAAAAGTTTGTTTGGTTTATTTTAATATTTTAAAAATTATTTTTATATATAAACTAGCTGCAAGGACCCGCTTCGCTGGGTTTTTATTTGTATGTAATATAGTTTTTTTTATATATAAAAAAAACTGTTTTTCTAAGTAATCTAGAATCTAGCTGCAAGGACCCGCTTCGCTGGGAAAAAGTAACGATAGTGAAGATTAAGATAATTACATTATAGCTAATCTTACCCGTTTTCACAGAATGCAAGAATTAGGTCCCCCGTTTCCAGACTAATTAGAGAATTTTTACGTTTAGTCAAACGAACTATTTTCAACATTTCTGGAACGTTTACAATCGTTCTATAATCAAATCAATTCATTCATTTATTCATTCATTCATTCTTTATTTAAGTACAATAGTACATCCCTGACCCCGCATGTAGCATTATCAGGGTAGATATACAGATAAATATTACAATTACAGATAAAATTTCAATACAATTAAATATATGAAGGAGAAAAGAGAGTGAACAATATAATTGAATATACATAAATTACAAACCCACAGAGAATCAACATACACACAAATCGTGTGTAGGAAACTGTGGGAAGCAGGCAACACCTGTGCCTAAAAGCAATAACAATGTTAATGGTATACTTAATGACGCAGATCCACTTTGTGAGCTGCAAAAGATTGTTGAATATAAATAAAATACAGTCAATAAAATAATTAACAAATGAGTGAAAAAATATAAACAACACTATTCGCGTGTAGAACATTCATCCCAAAAGGAAATCAAGAAATCGCGACAAACTTTTCGCGTGCAGAAACTAGACAAGGAAGGTTTGTACACTAGATCAGCACACTACAATTAGCATACAGAATATAATCTGGGAATAATAGAAGCTCTGTAATTACAATAAGTTGGACAGCTTTTGTCCATGGCATTATGATCAGTTGTGTTCACATGTTTTCCAATACAATTAGTGCACTTTGGTGCCTCCTCTTTATTTTTGCAATCTTTGAAAAGGTGATAGCCACCGCAATGGCTACAAATAGAATTCTGGGAAGAACACTTATTGGCGAAGTGACCAAATTTAAGGCACTTAAAGCACTGATAAATAGGAATGTAATCAAAAATTGAGCATCTGCTCCACTCAATAAATACTTTTCTTTTTTCCATAAGAATTCCTCTTATTTTAGGGGATAGCTCCAGCACCCAGGACTGTAATTCAGGGTCTCTTTGTTTAATCTGAAAGCGGATGGCTACCTCTTCTTCAAATTGCTTAAATTCATAAGTATTAGTAAGCTCGACGTTTTGTTCATAAATGCACTTGCCCAAATTTTCTCTCTTTATTGTAATTGGAACATTCACTATTTTAACAAGGGGGCGCCGACTTTTCCCAATTTTACTACTTAACTCAGGAACCAATTTCACGTTACATTGTAGAACTTGTAGATCTTCCTCATTCTCAACATTAACTGCTAAACCTCCATTTCTAATACTTCTGATGTTATTGATACCCACACCCATCTCTATGGGAGAGGTTCTTTTAAAAAGAATTTCTTTTGTTTTCTCTGAACTATCTTTGTTATTGTTGTTATAGATAAGTAAAGTATGTTTATTTTTTCTAGGTTTCAGGGTAGGTTTGTTATCTTTAGTAGCTCTCTTCACCACATCACTGTAACTAGGAACAGGAGAACAATTCAATTTACCCAGGTTTTCAGTGAATATTTTCTCTATTTGATCTTTAAAGCTTTCAAGTTTATCATCATATTTATCCTCTTGTATTTTAGAAATCTCCAAGATATCATCTTTTCTAGCCAGTTTAGTGAGAGTCTGCTCCAGAATATTAGTCATGCAACTTTTTTTTATTTTCTCAACAGCCAAATTAATGACCTCTGTAAACTGTTTCGCAATATGTCGAACCGAATCCTTAGCGCCCAACTTACAACTATAATTATTGGTACAATATCTCTTTAAGTCGTCCAACAAATCATTTGATTGACTCGTAAATTCTTCAACTAAACTTTCAGACATTTTAATTAAACAGCAAAGTAAATCTAAAGTTCCAATAAATACAACCTTAATAAAACGTTAACACTTTCTATTCCGTTAAAATCCGGCGCCGAGCAGTCTGTTGTCAAAAGCCGTTGGAGACCGTTGGGGTCAATGACTCAAACGTCCAGTAAGAACAAGCTTCTTAAATAAAAACTACAATCACTTAAAAACTAAAGCAGATTTCTAAACAGAATTTTCACAGGATGTGTCCAGAAAAGTCTACTGTTCGATAAACACAAATTAATTGGGGGATGGAAGAAAACTGACCCGATGTGGGCCTCTAAGTTCCACAAGTGTAACCCTTATTATCCAAAAAACTAATGGGCCAATTCCAACCAAACTTGGGTGGCCTACTCACCACAGGTCAGTGGTTCCATTGACGTCATCATTTCCGGGAAATCGATCTTTAATCATCCGGTAAGTCGATCCGTAAATTTTGTACTTTAGTTAAACCATATTTCAGAAAAAAATGGGTCCACAATAAAATTTTTATATCCACAGAGTCACCACAAAAAGATCAATCAGGTAATACACAAAATATCGCATTAAAATCACTTTAAGACATCAAGAACTCAAAAAATCCAGGAGCTCAACTTTTACACTGCACTCTGCTTCACGGAACAGTCCACTGTTCCCACTGTCCACACAATGAGAAACAACGCCACACTGAGCAATAGAACACATGGGTCACTCTTTAGTCACAAAATTAGCAGCGAGGTCATGTGAGTACGCCGATGAAATCTGAGGCAAAAGACAAAAACTGAGACAAATTTTTCATGGAAAAAATCTACAAAAACTAAAACTGACCATAACTGAATTCAATGAAAACTGAGATATTACTGTATTTTTGATCTGAAATTAGTAGTGTCTTATCCCTGTACATTATACTTTTCTTGATAACAAAAGAGTCATGCTGGTCATTTATGTAATTCTATTTAGGGGAAATTTTTGAATTGAAATCATGTACTTACAGTCTAGACTGCAAGTTCATATATAGTTAATTGGGCCTCCTGTGCATAAGCTTTCCATATCTGGTCTTGACTTTTATCTATCTAGCATTGTTATTGAGATTAAGGAAGGACTGGCCAACTTTATAGGTCTATAATTTTTTCAAATTGCAACCCAATTACAGAATGCATATTCTCAAACAACCCTATTAATTAATTAATTAATTAAATTGTGCTAAGGAATAATACACAGCATCCATACCAATCATTACATTATTTTATCAACCATATGTACCAGGGGTATAAGCTTAAATCCGCTGTTTGCTAATAGATGGCGTAAGCGAGCGTATTAAGTTACCATGACGACGCCATGTTGGTTTTTTAATGATTTTGACGTCTGTCAACATTAATCAGTGCACATCATCAGATATTTCATAAAACAACATATATTTTTTTCTTTGTAATCATGTCTACTTTCGTGCCAGAAAAAGAGCATATGCGGGAAGCTTTGCTTTTCTGCTTTAATTTGAAGAAATCGGCTGCCGAAGTACATCGAATGCTTGTGGAGGCTTATGGCGACAGAGCTTTATCGGAAACCACGTGCAGAGATTGGTTTCGTCAGTTCAAAGATGGAAATTTTTACCTGAGCGACAAGAAGCGTGAAAATCGGCCCAGGAAGGTTGAGGACCATCAACTGCAGGCTCTTTTGGATGAGGACGATACCCAATTGCAAAAAATGCTTGCCGAGCAATTGGGTGTTACTTAACCAGCCATTTCCATGCGTCTACGTGCCATGGGAAAGATTCAGAAGATCGGAAAATGGGTGCCGCATGAATTGAACGATAGGCAGATGGAGCGACGCCAAAACACATGCGAAATCTTGCTCGCCAGACAAAAAAGAAAGTCGTTTCTGCATCGGATTGTAACTGGCGATGAGAAATGGATATATTTTGAGAATCCTAAACGCAAGAAATCGTG